>NC_029772.3:58016035-58016936 GCF_000817695.3 Arachis duranensis | reverse complement strand
ACAAATGACTGTGAGGACTTGGTCCAACCTTTGATCAAAGTTGACCCTTCTAGTGTAAGGATGTTCATCTCCTTGCATCATGGGCAAGTTGAATGCCAACCTTACATTTTCCGGACTAAAATCCAAGTATTTCCCCCGAACCATTGTAAGCCAATTCTTTGGGTCCGGGTTCACATTTTGATCATGGTTCTTGGTGATCCATGCATTGGCATAGAACTCTTGAACCATTAAGATTCCGACTTGTTGAATGGGGTTGGTAAGAACCTCCCAACCTCTTCTTCGGATCTCATGTCGGATCTCCGGATATTCACTCTTTTTGAGTTTAAAAGGGACCTCGGGGATCACCTTCTTCAAGGCCACAACTTCATAGAAGTGGTCCATCTCCCATGACTCGGAGGTGGAAGCTTTTGCCTTTCCTTTCCTCTTTCTAGAGGTTTCTCCGGCCTTAGATGCCATAAATGGTTTTGGAAAAACAAAAAGCAATGCTTTTACCACACCAAACTTAAAAGGTTTGCTCGTCCTCGAGCAAAAGAAGAAAGAAGAGAGTAGAAGAAGAAGAAATGAAGGAGATGGAAATGGCTTTGTGGTTCGGCCAAAAGGGGAGAAGTAGTGTTTAGGGTGTGTGAAAATGAAGGATTGAAGATGGGTTTATATAGGGGTGAAGAGAGGGGTAGGGTTCGGCTATGGGAGGGTGGGTTTGGGTGGGAAAGTGGTTTGAATTTGGATGGTGAGGTAGGTGGGGTTTTATGAAGGATGGATGTGAGTGGTGAAGAAAAAGATGGGATTTGATAGGTGAAGGGTTTTTGGGGAAGAGGTGTTGAGGTGATTGGTGAATGGGTGAAGAAGAGAGAGAGTGGTGGGGTAGGTGGGGATCCTGTGGGGCCCACAGATCCTGAGGTGT
>NC_029772.3:58014790-58015448 GCF_000817695.3 Arachis duranensis | reverse complement strand
TCAAAGATCCCTAGCTTCTCCATTACAGAGAGAGGCATGAGGTTTACACTTGACCCTAGGTCACACAAGGCCTTCTTGAAGGTCAGGGTGCCTATGGCACAAGGTATTGAAAACTTCCCAGGATCCTGCCTCTTTTGGGGCAGTTTCTGCCTAGACAAGTCATCCAGTTCTTTGGTGAGCAAAGGGGGTTCATCCTCCCAAGTCTCATTACCAAATAACTTGTCATTTAGCTTCATGATTGCTCCAAGGTATTTAGCAACTTGCTCTTCAGTGACATCTTCATCCTCTTCAGAGGAAGAATACTCATCAGAGCTCATGAATGCAGAAGTAAATTCAATGGGATCTCTATGGTCTCAGTGTGAGCCTCAGATTCCCATGGTTCCTCATTAGGGAACTCATTGGAGGCCAGTGGATGTCCATTGAGGTCTTCCTTAGTGGCGTTCACTGCCTCTTCCTCTTCTCCAAATTCGGCCATGTTGATGGCCTTACACTCTCCTTTTGGATTCTCTTCTGTATTGCTTGGAAGAGTACTACGAGGGAGTTCAGTAACTTTCTTACTCAGCTGACCCACTTGTGCCTCCAAGTTTCTAATGGAGGACCTTGTTTCAGTCATGAAACTTTGAGTGGTCTTGATTAGATCAGAGACCATGGTTGCTAA
>NC_029772.3:58012201-58014704 GCF_000817695.3 Arachis duranensis | reverse complement strand
AAGGCTTGCTATTGCTAAACCTGTTTCTTCCACCATTATTGTTGTTAAAACCTTGTTGAGGTCTCTGTTGATCCTTCCATGAAAGATTAGGATGATTCCTCCAGGAAGAATTATAGGTGTTTCCATAGGGTTCTCCCATGTAATTCACCTCTTCCATTGAAGGGTTCTCAGGATCATAAGCTTCTTCTTCAGATGAAGCCTCCTTAGTACTGCTTGGTGCATTTTGCATTCCAGACAGACTTTGAGAAATCATATTGACTTGTTGATTCAATATTTTGTTCTGAGCCAATATGGTATTCAGAGTGTCAATCTCAAGAACTTCTTTCTTCTGACTTGTCCCATTGTTCACAGGATTCCTTTCAGAAGTGTACATGAATTGGTTATTTGCAACCATTTCAATCAGCTCTTGAGCTTCTGTAGGTGTCTTCTTCAAATGAAGAGATCCTCCAGCAGAGCTATCCAATGACATCTTGGACAGTTCAGACAGACCATGATAGAAAATACCTATGATGCTCCATTCAGAAAGCATGTCAGATGGACACTTTCTGACCAATTGTTTGTATCTTTCCCAAGCTTCATAGAGGGATTCTCCTTCCTTCTATCTGAAGGTTTGGACTTCCACTCTAAGCTTACTCAATTTTTGAGGTGGAAAGAACTTTGCCAAGAAGGCATTGACTAGCTTTTCCCAAGAGTCCAGGCTTTCTTTAGGTTGAGAGTCCAACCATGTCCTAGCTCCGTCTCTTATAGCAAAAGGGAATAGCATAAGTCTATAGACCTCAGGGTCAACCCCATTAGTCTTGACAGTGTCACAGATTTGTAAGAATTCAGCTAAAAACTGATGAGGATCTTCCAATGGAAGTCCATGGAACTTGCAATTCTGTTGCATTAGAGAAACTAATTATGGCTTAAGCTCAAAGTTGTTTGCTCCAATGGCAGGGATAGAGATGCTTCTCCCATAGAAGTCGGGAGTAGGTGCAGTAAAGTCACCTAGCACCTTCCTTGCATTGTTGGCATTGTTATTGTTTTCGGCTGTCATAGGTTCTTCTTCTTTGAAGAATTCAGTCAGGTCCTCTAAAGAGAGTTGTGCTTTGGCTTCTCTTAGCTTTCTCTTCAAGGTCCTTTCAGGTTCAGGATCAGCCTCAACAAGAATGCTTTTGTCTTTGCTCCTGCTCATAAGAAAGAGAAGAATTTGTCTTTGCTCCTGCTCATATGAAAGAGAAGAAAACAAGAAAATATGGAATCCTCTATGTCACAGTATAGAGATTCCTTGAGGTGTCAGAGGAAAAGAAAAATAGAAGGAAGAGGTAGAAAATTCGAACTTATCAAGGAAAGATGGAGTTCGAATTGTGCATTAAGGATGAGTGTTAGTCCATAAATAGAAGGATGTGAAAAGAGGGGAAGAAATTTTTGAAAATAAAAGGATTTTAAAAACATTTTGAAAAACACTAATTGATTTTCGAAAACTAAGAGTGAAAAAGAAATCAAGTGATTTTTGAAAAAGATTAGAAATCAAAAAGATTTGATTGAAAACTATTTTGAAAAAGATGTGGTTAAGAAGATATGATTGGTTAAAAAAATGTGATTGAGAAGATATGATTTGAAAAACAATTTAAAAAGATTTGATTTTAAAAAAAAAATTAATGACTTGGCTAACAAGAAAAGATATGATTCAAACATTAAACCTTTCTCAACAGAAAAGGCAACATACTTGAAATGTTGAATCAAATCATTAATTGATAGCAAGTATTTTTGAAAATGGAAAGAAATTGATTTTGAAAAAGATTTGATTGAAAAGATTTGATTTGAAAAAGATTTGATTTTGAAAAGATTTTGAAAACCTGAAAAAAATTTGGATTAAAAACAGAGTCTTCCCTCTTGTGCCATCCTGGCGTTAAACGCCCAGAATGGTGCACATTCTGGTGTTTAACGCCCAAACCACTACCCTTTTGGGCGTTAAACGCCCAGCCAGGCACCCTGGCTGGCGTTTAACGCCAGTTTGCCTTCCTTACATGGCGTTTTGAACGCCCAACTTTTTTTCTGTGTAATTCCTCTGCTGAATGTTCTGAATCTTTAATCCTCTGTATTATTGACTTGAAAAGACACAAATTAAAAATATTTTTGGATTTTTAATAATGAAGAATAATTAAAATGCAACTAAAAGCAAATAAACAATGCATGCAAGACACCAAACTTAGCAGTTTGTATACTACTGACACTAACAAAATGAGAATGCATATGAGAAACAACAAAACACTCAAGTCAAGAGAATTTAAAGATCAGAGTAATGAAATCATCAAGAACATCTTAAAGATCACTTAAGACACAAGCAAGAAGAACAGAAACATGCAATTGACACCAAACTTAACATGAGACTCTAGACTCAACAAGAAACCTAAAATATTTTTGGATTTTATGATTTTGTAAATTTTTTGGTTTTTTTTGAAAATTAAGTGGAGAAGAAAATAAAGATATCAAAATTCTTAATGAGAATTCCAGGAATCAT
>NC_029772.3:58011940-58012024 GCF_000817695.3 Arachis duranensis | reverse complement strand
CCAAGTAATAAACCTTACGCGAGTAAGGGTCGATCCCACAGAGATTGTTGGTATGAAGCAAGCTATGGTTATCTTGTAAATATT
>NC_029772.3:57990989-58010940 GCF_000817695.3 Arachis duranensis | reverse complement strand
GTGCCAGTTTGGGCGTTTAACTCCCATTCTTGTGCCAGTTCCGGCGGGCAGTTTTGAGCTGATTTGGAACGCCGGTTTGAGCCATCAAATCTTGGGCAAAGTATGGACTATTATACATTGCTGGAAAGCCCAGGATGTCTACTTTCCAACGCCATTGAGAGCGCGCCAATTGGGCTTCTGTAGCTCCAGAAAATCCACTTAGAGTGCAGGGAGGTCAGAATCCAACAGCATCTACAGTCCTTTTTAGTCTCTGAATCAGATTTTTGCTCAGGTCCCTCAATTTCAGCCAGAAAATACCTGAAATCATAGAAAAACACAAAAACTCATAGTAAAGTCCAGAAAAGTGAATTTTAACTAAAAACTAATAAAAATATACTAAAAACTAACTAAAACATACTAAAAGCATACTAAAAACAATGCCAAAAAGCGTATAAATTATCCGCTCATCACAGACCCAGGGAGCTTTGTCATTCCTTGCACCATTGGAGATGTCACCATTCAGAGAGCTTTATGTGACCTTGGAGCCAGCATCAATCTCATGCCACTTTCAGTGATGAAAAAGCTTCAAATTGAGGAGGTAAAACCCACTCGTATTTCTCTTCAACTTGCTAACCATTCTATTAAATTACCTATGGGTGTTATTGAGGATTTACTTGTTAAAGTATGACCATTCATCTTTCCTGTTGATTTTGTTGTATTAGACATGGAAGAGGAAGTAAAATCCTCTATCATACTTGGTAGACCCTTTTTAGCTACAGGTAGAGCTCTGATTGATGTACAAAATGGTGAATTAACCCTGAAGGGTCAATGAAGAACAGGTGGTCCTTCATGTTTTTGAAGCTCTAAAGCACCCTAATGATTCTGAAGGGTGTATGAAAATAGATGTTATTGAACCACTTGTTAAAGTGGTACTGAAAGCTGAGGTACTTGATGACATTCTGGATCCTATCTCTGAGTATGAACTAGTTGAAATTGATAATTCACCACCCCAGAAGGCTATGGTCCACACGCCTAAAGCAGAGGAGGAATTCCCCAAGCTTGAGCTCAAATCCCTACCCCCTTCCCTGAAATATGTATTCTTGGGTTAGAATGACTCATATCCAGTGATTATTAGCTCTTCCCTGAAGCCTGCAGAGGAAGAAGCGCTTATTTTAGTGCTCAAGAACCATAAAACAGCTCTTGGGTGGACCATTAGTGACTTAAAAGGGATTAGTCCAACAAAGTGTATGCACAAGATCCTCCTTGAAGATGATGCTAAACTAGTTGTACAACCACAAAGGAGACTCAATCCAACCATGAAACAGGTGGTCTAAAAAGAGGTAATGAAACTATGGGAAGCAGGAATTATTTATCCTATTTCTAACAGTCCTTGGGTAAGTCCTGTGCAGGTAGTTCCCAAGAAAGGAGGGATGACAGTGATCAAGAACGAAAAGAATGAGCTTATCCCCACAAGAACAGTCACAGGATGGAGAATGTGTATAGGCTACACGAGGCTCAACACTGCTACAAGAAAAGATCATTTCCCCCTGCCTTTCATTGATAAGATGCTTGAGAGGTTAGCTGGTCATGCATTTTATTGTTTTCTAGATGGATATTCTGGATATAATCAAATTGTAGTGGACTCTCAAGATCAGGAGAAGACAGCATTCACATGCCCCTTTGGAGTATTTGCCTACAGAAGAATGCCTTTTGGACTTTGCAATGCTCCAGCAACTTTTCAGAGGTGTATGCTTTCAATTTTTTCTGATATGGTTGAAAAGTTTATTGAGGTATTTATAGATGACTTTTCTGTTTTTGGTAATTCTTTTGAATCCTTCCTTAAATATTTATCTCTTGTCTTGAAACGGTGTCAAGAATCAAACCTTGTTTTAAATTGGGAAAAATGCCATTTTATGGTTACAGAAGGTATTGTTCTTGGACACCGGATTTCAAGTAAAGGAATTGAGGTTGATAGAGCAAAAGTAGAGGTAATTAAAAAATTACCACCACCAACTAATGTTAAGGCAATCAGGAGTTTCTTGGGTCATGCAGGATTTTATAGAATATTTATAAAGGATTTTTCTAAAATTGCAAAATCTCTAAGCAACCTTTTGGTTGCTGATGTCCCTTTTGTCTTTGATTCTGATTGTCTGCATGCTTTTGAAACACTGAAAGCTAACCTTACCTCTGCCCCCATTATAGCTCCCCCTGACTGGGATATACCATTTGAATTAATGTGTGATGCTAGTGATTTTGCTATAGGAGCTGTTTTAGGATAGAGGCATGGTAAGCTTGTACATGTCATTTACTATGCCAGTCGTGTGTTAAATGATGCCCAAAAGAATTACACAACTACAGAAAAGGAATTATTAGCTATTGTGTATGCTGTTGATAAGTTTATGTCCTATTTACTTGGTTCTAAGGTTATTATTTATACTGATCATGCTGCTTTGAAGTATCTTCTAACCAAATAGGATTATAAACCAAGATTAATTAGATGGATGCTGCTCCTTCAGGAGTTTGATATTGAGATAAAAGACATAAAAGGGTCAGAGAATCAAGTAGCTGACCATCTCTCCAGAATTGAGTCGGAAGCAGGAGTACAACCACCCACAGCTGTGACTGAGACGTTCCCAGATGAGCAATTGTTCCTCATTCAGCAGGCACCATGGTTTGCAGACATTGCAAATTATAAGGCCATGAATTTTATTCCAAGGGAGTACAGTAGGCAACAGGTAAAGAAGCTACTAACTGATGCAAAGTACTACATTTGGGAAGAACCATACCTTTTTAAAAGGTGCTCAGATGGAATAATCTGGAGATGTGTCCCGGATGAGGAAAAGCAGCAGATTCTTTGGCACTGTCATGGGTCTGATTATGGAGGCCACTTTGGTGGTGAAAGGACAGCTGCAAAAGTCCTTCAGAGTGGGTTTTACTGGCCGACTCTTTTCAGGGACTCAAGGGCATTTGTGAAGTACTATGGCAAATGTGAAAAGGCTGCAAATCTCCCCGCCAACCATGAAATGCCACAGCAGGAAATTCTTGAGGTTGAGTTATTTGATGTGTGGGGTATTGATTTCATGGGACCTTTTCCACCCTCACATTCAAACAACTATATTCTAGTGGCAGTCGACTATGTGTCCAAATGTGTGGAAGTTGTGGCTTTGCCCACCAATGATGCCAAAGTGGTAATGAGCTTTCTTCAGAGGTATATTTTTAGCCGGTTTGGTGTTCCAAGGACACTTATTAGTGATGGAGGAAGCCATTTCTGCAACAGACAGTTGGACTCTCTTCTGCAGAGATATGAAGTCCGTCATAAAGTGGCAACCCCCTATCACCCTCAGACAAGTGGACAGGTTGAAGTTTCCAACGGGGAACTTAAGAGGATTCTAGAGAAGACTGTCAGTATTTCCAGAAAGGACTGGTCTAGGAAGCTTGATGATGCTCTCTGGGCATACCGGACAGCGTACAAGACTCCCATTGGCATGTCCCCTTATCAGTTGGTCTATGGCAAAGCCTGTCACTTGCCAATTGAGCTGGAGCATAAAGCTTACTAGGCAATCAGGTATCTGAGTCTTGATTCAGAAGTTGCAGGAATCAAGCGAATGCTTCAGTTGAATGAGCTTGATGAATTCAGATATTCAGTCTATGAGAATGCCAAGCTCTACAAGGAAAGAACCAAGCTGCTGCATGACAAAAAGATTGCCATCAGAGTCTTTGAGCTAGGACAAATAGTACTTTTATATAATTCAAGGCTGAAATTCTTTCCCGAAAAGCTGAAATCCCGATGGTCAGGACCGTTTGTGATTACCAAAGCTTTACCATATGGTCATGTGGAAATACAAGAAGAGAATTCTGACAGAAAATTTACAGTGAATGGCCAGAGGCTGAAGCACTATCTTGGAGGCGAGATTGATCACTAGAGGTCCACTCATCTGCTGAACTAGCAGAACTGACTGTCAAGCTAATGACGTTAAAGAAGCGCTTATCGGGAGGCAACCCGATAACTTCGTATCCTTAGCTATTTTTCATAGTAGTAGTTTTCTTATTTATTTTATTTGAGTTCTTACTAATTTTCTAATCATGCAGCTATAATATTCCAGGAACTGAATATTTCAATATTTCAAAAAAAAAGCGAGAGAAGGCACACGACGCGATAGCGTCACTGACGCGGACGCGTCACTTATTTGTGCGTGAAAAAAGATATCTGACAGAGAGTTGCGCGGGAGTGGCGCAGGAATGGAGCCTTTCGCACAAACGATCCCACGCATTCGCGTACCCAAGCGTTCGCGTCGTTTGTGATTTTTGCCAGTCACACGGGCGCGTCACCGACGCGAACGCGTGACCTGCCAATTCGACGTAAAAGAGTGTTTGGGCAGAGAGTTGTGCTGGCTTGGGGTAGGAAGTGTGCTAAAAGCACAAATTAGATCACGCGGATGCGTGACTGACGCGTTCACGTCAGTCACACATATGCCATCCATGCGAGCGCGTGCATGACGCGAACGCGTCGTATGAATAATTGGCTCCCAAGCTATGTGAACAGAGAGTCGCGTGGGCATGCGGCTGGCTTCGCGCAAATTGCACAAAAACCAGGGCACGCGGATGCGTGCCTGACGCTAACGCGTCATTGAGAACATTCGCGACCCACGCGTACGCTTGCTGCACGCGTCCGCGTCGCTTGCGCCGCCCAGTTTTCTTTCTCTCTCTCTCCCAATCCTAATTCTCTCTTATTATTTTTTTCCTTTTATTTTATTTTTCCTCATAATATTTGTCTCTTCTATTTTCAGTTCTTCTTTGCTTGAGGACAAGCAAACCTTTAAGTTTGGTGTTGACGCAACGCTTATTGGTTTTCTGGCACAAAAGGGAGGCGAATCATCTTCACTGAGGAGCACAACCTGAAGAATAAAGCGACCGCTAGGATAACTAAGGTGGTTGAGTTCCTTTCATTTTTATTCCTCCCCTCTTTTTCTATGTTATGTTCTAATTTTCTGCTATTTTACTTTGTCTGTTACATGATCTTTTTAGAATCCCATGATTAGTTTTCTTTTAATTGCTTTAATGCTGAAAAGATGTTTCATATACCACTCACTGAACTTGAATCTAAAAAGAAAAGAAAAAGAAGTAATGTATTGCATGAGAAATTGAGTTAATTTTAAGAATAGTCTGATTTACATAAATGTGGTGGTATTAATTGTAATTTTGAATGCATGATATGAACAGTACATACTTGAATTTGAATCAAGTGATGTTGATGTATAAGGAACATGAATTTAAAGAATTATTATGACTTCTCTGAAATAAACAAAAATTTAATCCTTAAAGCAAAAGAAACAGCAAAAGAATAAAATCATTATATGAATAAATAAATAATAATAAAAGCAAGGTCCAAGGCTCTGAGCATCAATGACTAGGGAGGTCGGACATGATTAAAAGCTCAAAGAGTTGTTTCCCTAGTCATATGCTTGTGGTGTGATTGTGTCAAGTAATCCTTGAGACAGAACACTTAGAGTCAAAACCAAGTGCGTTTAACAGAGTATGCCAAAGGCTTTGAGCATCACTGTCTGGGAGTAATTAAAAGAAAAATCAGAACTCAAAGAGAGTTCCCCAGTTAAGTGCTTGTGGTGTTTTTGTGTCAAGTAAAGCTTGAGACAAAACATTTAAAGTCACGGCTAGGCTTAAAGGTGCAAAGCACCAAAGAAAAATAAATTAAAGTAAACTTTGCTGTGTTCAAGGATTAAACTGAAATATAAAGATTAGAGAATTCACAATATTATCCGGATTCTAATTCCAAATGACAATAACATTCTTGATTCAAAGGAGAGTGAGATGCCAAACCTATTCAGGATTACAGTTATAAACCCCACTATAAAAAGAGACATGAGCTTAATCAAACTCTTATTCTCATGCTAATTCACATCATAAGCTTATATTAGTTTTGGTTGCTTGAGGACAAGCAACAGTTTAAGTTTGGTGTTGTGATGCGTGAGCATCTTATCTATCTTTTCCTAGTGAATTTGTATCTAAATTGTTGAGTTTAATTTAGAATTAATTATATTTTAGCCACTATGGATGCTATTTTGAGTTTTGTGCAATTTTATTTATTTTAGGTAGCATTCGGATGGATTTGATGAAGTTTCTGCAGAGAAAAAGAAGAAACTAAAGGGATGACCAGCGAAGACCGATGCGGACGCATGGCTCACGCGACCGCGCGGAATGGAGAAATTGCAATGACGCGATCGCGTGCCTGACGCGAACGCGTGGACTAGAATCTGCACAAATGACGCGAGCGCGTGGACGACGCGGACGCGTCACATGCGCGATCTGCAATAATACAGAAAACGCTGGTTTCAATTTCTGGGCTATTTTTGACCCAGTTTCCAGCCCAGAAAACACAGATTAGAAGTTGCAGAATGGACAAATCAAGTGGTCCCCACCCATCAACTGAAGATCTGTTAATTAATTCGAATTTAAATTCAAATCTTATCTTTGAGGAAAAGATATTATTTTTAATTTTAGATTGTAAACCTATTAGGATTAGTAATAAATAGGAACTCTGTACATTTAGACAGATAGGAGATTGTTACCAGAACCCTTATTTTTCTTCTCTGAACCATGAGCAACTAATCCTTCATTGTTAAGGTTAGGAGCTCTGTCTATTTGTATGGATTTATTCGTTTGATCTTTCTAGATACGTGACATATAATCCCCTTATTTTTGGATAATTAGAATTCTTTTGGCATATAAACTAGAAATTGATCATCACCCTCTAATTGGAATTAATTGATCAAGGAATTGGCAATTAATGAATTTTAGAGAAGACTAGGAAGGTTTAAGGAATTAGGGTCTAGTCATATATAGTTTACCATGAAATTAAATCTTGCATGATTAAAATAGTTAGTAAGAAAATAAATCTGGAAAAATAGATAACTCTGAAACCTTAACTGTTTTCTCTAATATTTTATTCCCAACTTATTAATCTACCTGTCTTTGATATTCTGAATTTACACTTAAACTTTTTGAACATCTCAAAACCAATTCCTGCTTGCCTGACTAAGCTTATCACTCAATAACTGTTGCTTAATCCATCAATCCTCGTGGGATCGACCCTTACTCACGTAAGGTATTACTTGGTACGACCCGGTGCACTTGTCGATTAGTAAGTGTGGGTTATAAATACCGCATCAATTGTCATAATCTCTGATTAACTTTTGTTTTACGACGCGAGGTAAGACTTAGGCTAATTAGGGTGTTACAATAACAATTGAATAGACTTTTTAAACAATAAAAAATATTAAAACAAGATAAAAAAACGAATTTTTAGTAGATTATTATATAATTGTATATGTTGAAAAAGAGAATGTTTCAAAATTTATTCCAGATAGTAAATTGATAATTTTGGTTATATGAAATATCACTGAACAAATTTAAAAATACCAATGTTAAAGGAAGGCCTTTCATCTTCCCTTTTCCTAGGTTGAGTAGCACTGTAAGATGATAGATATTTAACAAAGATATTAAATAAAAATGATATTTAATCATTGTAGTGAACCGAAATTTAAACAAATAGTGAACCAAAATCCAAACTTATCCTAAACCAAAATGATATTAAAGAAAAATGATATTAAAGAAAAGCAAGTAACAGACCTATCAAATGATGACAAGATTAGAGTTTTTTGTTCTGATTTCTATGCCATCGGAGGTTCTTGAGATTGTTGTTATTCTTCTTCATCAGAAATTTTATAGACATCTTCATCTTTGAAAAACTCTTCAATAATAGAACTCGTAAGTGACACCGTAACATCCAACTTTTTGTGTTCTGGAGGGCAGCTATAAAAAATAGAAGAGAGTCCAAAGATAACAATAGAAGAGAGTCCAAAGACAACAACACATTGAATTTATTTCTGGTTTCAATTGAACTATAATTAAACCATGTATAAGCAGTAAACATTATCGGTATTTATATAAGCAGTAAAACTTACACATCAACAGGTGCTTCTTGTTCGGATTGCTGTGCCACTGAAGGTTCTTTGAATTGTTGTTCTTCTTCTTTGACAGGGCTATTGCATTAAATAAAAAACAGTTCAATAACAACCCAGAATTATTATCCTATACCATTAAAATTAATAAAAAGAATTTTTATATGAAACTTACTCTTTATTAGAAACTTTATAGACATAGTCATCTTTGATTAATTTTTTAATTATAGAACTTGTAAGAGACACCGTAACACCCTGTTTTTTGGGTTCTGGAGGGCAGCTGTAATAAACAGAAAAGAGAGTCCTAAGACAAGAACACATTGAATTCATTTCTGGTTTCAACTAAACTATAATTAAACCATGTATAAGCAGTAAATATTGAACAAGATTCATGTGGTGAATAAATATTTATTAACTTACTCATTGTTAGAAGTTTGTTGTGTTTCATTTTGTGGAGGCACATAGATGAAGTCATCTTTGATCAACTCTTCCTGGACAGAAATTGGAAGAGACAATGCAAGAGGATGTCTAAGGAATGTAAATAAGGATAAAGTTAATGTTGAAAATTAGAATTTGTTTTGAAAAATAAGAATTTGCACATTGAAAAACTCACACTTCCAAAGATTGAGAATGAGTTTCTTGTCGAAACTCAACGATTTGTAGCTCAGAATCAGGTGTAGCTCTAGTGAGATTTAAACACATTTACCTTGTGATTAATTAAACAAAAATTATTACCTAAATCTTAAAGAATAACATAAATATTTTTAACTTACACTGTTGGAGTTTTAAAAGTCTTTTTTGGAAAGATTTTCTTTTTTCTAAAATATTTAACTGTGCTTTCTGGGGTAAAACATATAACAAATTAAAATTAGAAACCAAGATTAAAAGCATAGGTCTAGAAATACATTAAATTTATTTTTGGGCAACCCCCGAACCGAAAGTAGAATATTCAGTGAACCAATTTACATGGTATTGCTCACGGCATTTACAGAAGGTTTAGAGCTTCCTTGAGTCTGTAAGAGTTGCTCGCTATCCAGATTTACAGTTGGCACTCTAAGCAAGTTTAAATAAATATTAGTAATTGAATCTAGAGGAATTAGAAAAGGTTGTAGCAAAAGTAAGCAGAGAAAGAAAAAGAACTCGGAAATAATAAACTTAATCTTACGTCTGAGACAATTCATTTTGTGCCAGTGGAGAGTCAAAATGATCCGGAGCAACATTTGCTGATTGAGCTCCATTATTTCTTTTCTTTGATCTCTTTTCTCTTATCATCTCCAATGCTCGTTTCCTTCTTTTTGCAGCATTGTGTCTTTTGCTTGTTCACTTTTGAAAGTTCATAAATTAAGTATCAAGGAACCTAGAACATAAGAATCAATAAAAGAAAATATGATTTGAGAAACTTACTCCTTGTCAGATTGGGCTTGGTTTTTGCCACCCTTTCCGGTTATTTTTTTTATTACGAGTGTTTTTCGATTTCATTTTCTCTAGAATACAGACAAACACATTGAATTTATACCAGAGACAAAACACTAACATTGAAGTCAATCAAACTCACAGAAACCACCGAACCGAATTAAATTAAAGTACTAACACAAAAATTAGAAGCTCACCGAACCGAAATTAATTCATTTGCTCACAGAAATTACACAATACTTACTGGCTTTCAGATTCGCTTGTGCTCTCTGAATCTATCGGCATAGGCTTTATTTTTTTTGTTTGTTTTTTAACCACCTTGGTGGTTGTTTTCTTTTTTGTTCTGTTTTTTTATTTCTTCTTCTCTGCAATACATAAGAACAAGCACATAAGAACAAATTTAAGCAAATACAAGTTAAATAAAATCAATATGAAAATTAAACTTACTGGCTTCCGGATTCAGATTCGGAAAATATTTTCTCTTCCGAAAAAGAATCTATCTCAACAATTTTCTTTTTTATTTTTTTTCCTTTTTCTTTCTTGTCCAAGTTACTTGTTTTTTTTTTACTTTCTTTTTTCCATTGTTGTACAGAAGTCCCTACAACAGAATCAAGGACTCAATTATTTAATTATCAAGAAAACACATTATCAATGCGGTAAACCAAATGAAGCAATCCCACCGAATCAAAAAATAGTCAAATGGTGAATAGTACATGACAACTATTTAATCATGAAGAAAAATGTTTCTTAATGAAGAAATATTCAAATGAACAAATTAAAAATTGCAAGTAAGACAAATAAATTAATTATAATCTAAAACAGAAGTTTGTTTAGTTAGTCGAGTATTTTAAAAGCATTTGAAAGCAAACTTTTGAGAGAATTTTAGTAGAGTATTTATCAATGATTCTATTGCTTCTCTAGAAATCCGTTCAAGGATCATTTGCCTTGTCTAATGGGCCACCCACTGTGTAGGGGGAGCATCAGGTGCAAACGGGCGGAGGAACTTAGTTTCGTGAAAGTATGTTAACATTAATACAAAAACATAGCCATCAATAGACTGTTTCTTCATCTTTCTCTTGTTTTCAACTCCTTTCATCAAGAAGTTGAGCACATAGTTTGCCCAATCCCATTCTCCTGATTTTTTTCTGGTTTTCCTCCCCTTCTACACTCATATCCAGCACATTCCTTGTCTGCTGGATTCAAGTTGTTGTAATCAACCTTATCAAGAAAACGATTCCCTACAATATTTTAATAGCAAAAATCAATCAAAAATAGTCAGTTTAATTTTCTGGACACCAATGAATTGAAAATAAGCAGTAAGTGGAAAATGTATTACCTCCGTTGGTTATGTCGAGGGCAGCTGCTACTTTTCGAGGAGTTATGTATATTTTTCCCTGGAGAGTTTTCATACATCCTTTCTCTTCATCAAAGCAATCAAGCAATTCTTTCAAGAGGGTATTAGAGACATTCATTTCTAGGACATTTGTCAGGGCACCAAATCCCATTTCTTCCATAATATTTTTCTTTTCTTGACTCATTTCCCTATACATTGTTGCTATTGCCTTTGTTTGGCATCTGTAATAGTGAATTTTCTGCAAATTTTGAAACAGAATATGAGAATATATTTATAATACAAAATAGATATTATTTGAATGAAAGCTGATAAATATATTTAATTTGCTTATGTTATAATATGTCTTCTCCTTCATTGTTGCCATTTTCTTGTTTTGTTTTGCTATAATGAAAAATTTTGGTCAATTTCTTCATTCAATACATCAATAAGTACAAGCAAGTATATCTTAATCAAGTCAATTAAAATGCCACAAGGCACCGAATCGAAACTCATTCATGCACAAAACCAAAATTACAAAGGCCACCGAACCGAAAAACGTCATGTGGTTAATAAATGATGATCAACTTTCAATCAATAAGAATAGTATTCCTCTATGCAAAAGAAGTATTGAAGATAGTAACAATTTTTTTCAAAACTCTAGTTAAACTATCCACACAAATAAGAACAAGCACATATATTTTAATCAAATCAACATCTTCTAAAAGAAAAATTTTTCAAATTTCATCACTTAGGTGTTCTTTCAAAATGACATTTGCAGATTGGCTTCTTTAAAAACTCTTACTAAAACTTGATATCTTTCTTTAAGTATCAAGGTCAACTATAATTCATGCTGAAATTTATCCAATATAATGAGACAATTTTACAGTAGTATGACTTATCAAAGTGAAAGAGTTTTCTCTAATTTTAATTGTCCTAAACAAAACTTATTCAATACATCAAAAGCACAAGCATGTATATTTTAATCAAGTTAATTAAAATACCACAACCTACCGAACCAAAACTCATTCATGCACAGAACAAAAATCACAAAGGCCACCGAACTGAAAAACGTTCATGTGGTTAATAAATGATGAAGTATTGAAGATAGTAACAAAGCTCTAGTTAAATATCCATACCAATAAGAACAAGCACGTATATCTTAAAGCCCTAGTTACACTGAATAGAATGAAAATAACAACAAATATCATTCCAAATCCTAGTTATACTGTAAAAATCATTCACAATAGTTCAATCTACTAAACGAAGCAAATCAAACCAGTAAAACTAAAATGCAATTAAGGGAAACGCTACATTGCAAGATTTTAGATGAACAGTAATTTTCTGATACCTTTGGTAGTCTTTGTTGCTGTTTTCGTTTGTTTCTGATTGTTACTTGCGAAATCTTCTTCCGATTTCTTTCCAGTAGTGGTTTCCGCAGAGAATGTGATTGAAGTTTGACTGATTTTGAGAGAGATTCGAAGAGATGGAGCGTTTTCGTGTGTGTTGAAGAAGAAGAAACGTTTTTCATAATGAAGCGCAAATGAAGTAGTAGTTTCGTTTGTATGGGACGCGTGAAAGTCACATTTATTTATTGATATTGGGAAGCGCGTTAGTTGTTTTGGGTTTGGACCAACTTGGTTACATGGTTATATGGATGTGTAGCAGGCCCGTTTTTATTTATGGCCCATTTGTCATAAGAAGTAACTTCATATCAGTTTTTGCGTTATAAACAGTAATTAGGAACTCAAACCATCTCTCTCTTTTCCATTAGAAGAATCTAACTTTAGTCCATTTTATGGTCCAACTTAATTAATTAATTAAGATAATTAAAATTATATTAATTATTATTTCTTTTACAATAATATTATTTAAATTTATTTGAATTCAAAAATAATTTACTATTAAAAATATTAATATTAAAAAAATTTATAATATAGTTAGCATTTTTAAATTTATAACAACTAATTTTATAATATGGTTAACATTTTTAAGTTTTATAGATAAAAATAAATAATCTAACCAAAAATTATTTTGAAATGTGTAAAAATTAAATTTATTTTTTTACATAAACAGTTTTAAGTAATTATAATTTAATATAACAATATACATAATATTTAATAATAATTTAATATAATTATTTATATTAATTATAATTAGGCGAGCTGCCGAGTCTGGAGGCTTGCTTGTAGATGCAATAACCAACACATTAGACGGTTCTAAAAAAAAATTGTCTTCGGTACCCCTGATGGTTGTTGAGAATGGGTGTGGTAGTCCATGTATAGACTTCAGACAGATCAGCTCTGAGCTAGCTGCTGCTAAGGATGCTAATTTGGTGGAGGAAATTTCTGTTTGTTTGACTACTTCAAAATTAAGAAAGTCAAAAAAAAAAGTGTTCTAATTATAAAGCTTCCTTTATTGGACAGATAATTTTAGAAGAAATGGATAGATCTCTTCATACCAACCTCTATGCACAGTTCAAGTGTGATGCTTTGAAGATAAGTAGATTGCTCAAATGAATTTTGATCTTGTATTTTCACCCTTGTGATTTCAATGTAGAATTTACTGAAGTTAATACTTCACTAAGATCTCTTGTTCACTTATATGATGATTTTTCCTTGTTTAAAGAACACCTTTGCTTTTTGTTACATGGATTCCTTAGTATATTATGTCTAGAGTGAGACCCACGCAATACGCGAAGAAGTAGATTATTTATACTATATAGTATAATTTTAATAAATAAATGAGAATGAAAAATATACAAAAATATTATATTAAATTTAAGAAATTTTTTACAATTAGTACAAGAGATTAAGAAATGAAAAATAGTAAAAGTCTTAATATGTATAAGTCGTAGAATTTGAATATTTGTAACTGAAATTTTTTATAATTATTATTATTATGACACTTTTAATGTATGTTTATTGTATTTAATTAGTACTTGATGATTCAATTGAATAATAATAGATAAGAGTTTTTTGTTTTTATTTTTTTAAAATATTTTACTAAATAATAATTAGTTAATTTTCTTTTTTTGCCAAATCATTAAAATTGCTAATGTGGCATCATTAGCAAAGAAAAGATGACTTTAAACTCATTCTAGAGAAAATTAGTATCAGCTTTTATATATTATAAATAGATGTTCCACGTAGAAATTAAGTAACAAAAGAAGGATTATAATATAAAAATGATTGTACGGTGTTAACTACCAAAAAATTTTGCTTGTAGAGTATTAAATTGTAGGAGATTATTTATCTTTTTGAGTATGACATAATAATTTAAATATGAATTTAAATTCTATTATTCTTCTATTGCTAATATTCAATTTACGAATTTGTGAATTTTTATCATCTGCTTTGTGTAGAAAAAAATTTAATTACTTTTATATTTTTAAATACATTTTTTTAGGTAGTCATGTACATTATAATGAAAATTTGTAATCACAAATAAAAGGAATTTTGCCCTTTTTCCTTTAAATTTATAATGTTAATAAATTTTAGTAATTATCTTAACTAGTGTATGTTCCCGTACAAAGTACGGGATAATACATAAAATTATATTAAAAATTTTATTAAAAAATTAAATAATTATTTTTATAAATATTTTATAAAGTTATAATTAAAATTAAATTTTCAAAATTTTTAATATTAAAATATTAAAAATAATTAGTATTTATTTTAATCAATTTGAGTTTGTTAAGTGATCATCTCACATGTCCGCTTAAATAACTATTAGGAGTTAGAATCTCGCCTTGTGTATATAGCAATTTATTGGCTAGCGATAAACCCTTAATAAAGGAGTATCAATACGTGGTTAGACTTGACAGGAGTTTTCGAATACGCAGGTACCGACCTATCCATACCCAAATGAAAAGGGTAATAACTTGACCCAAGTCGGGGCAGATTTTGCTCAAGACAGGTATCGTCGGGTTTAGGGTGTACCCGCCCCGATTATATACATATAAACACTTTTTAGGAATTAGGATTTGTCTCACATCACATATGATTCATAGCTTCAGTCTATACTCTATAGCCATGCAAGATAAACTCAATCATCCTCACCTAAAATCTTCTTCTTCTCGACTTCTTCACAAAAAAACCGCATAACTCTTGTCATGTTGTTGTTGAGTCCATCGCTGCTTACCTATTAACAACTCCCATCTTTCTTCACAGCCAGAGATGGACCCACGTTTAATATAGAGGGGGCATTTGCCCCCACAAATTTTTTTAAAAAAAATTAATACTTATATACATATATACCACTTATTATATTATATTTGTCTCAAAATAAAATATAAATAGTTCTTTTGTATTTTATGTTAAAAAATATTTTGTTAAACTTAACACATAATAATAATTATATTGTTAAATTTGATTTAGTATGAAAAATAAATAAATACACTCAAAAATTAGTGATAATTAATTATATTATATTAGTTAATTAATTAATAATTAAATTAAAACAATTTTTTAATTAAATACAACTTAAATTATTAGTGATTTTTTAAAAATTGTTTAAGATAAAAAATATATTATCTATGTATTAATATACTGTAATTATTTTGGTTAAAAAATTTATTTATACTATAAAAATTATAATAAATAGATTTGACAATTAAGTAAAATAATTGTTTAAAAATATATATAAAAAATTAATATTTAATCATGTTAAAAATAAAAAAGGTCCTTATAAATATTTTTTGTTATTTTAAATATTATATTATGCATATGAAATTATATTTTTATTATTTTAAATATTATAATAATGATTGTGTGTATATTTCTAGTTCTTATCAGTATGTATTAGATAGTTCTAATTTTAAAATGTGAATATATCTAAACCAATTTAGATTGATCAAGTGATCGACTTATTCATCTACTTAAATAAGTATTGAGGGTTCGAATTCTGTCTTGTAGGTATAGCAACTCGTTGCCGGCCAATTGTATATTTTTAAATGGAATTCAAATTCATAACAGATTAGTCCTTAACTTGTTGAATATCGTGGGAAGCAAAAAAAATATCTATACCTAAATTTTATTATATTTTGGTCCCCATTACTAAATTTTTCTGGATCCGTCACTGTTCACAGCTTATGTCATCATCACTGCTCATCCCGTTACCATCGTTGTTGAGTCCGTCGCCACCATTTTCATGCGAGTTTCTTTTCTCTAGGTAAATTTCTCCCATCTCTCTCTCTCTCATTGTGAGTTTGTTAAGTTCTTCTATTCAAACATTGATATTTAAATTATAAAAAAAATTGATTTTCATATTTTTATAAAATATCATACTGGCGGTAATTATAAATATGATGCTACTTAAAATTAAATAAAGTAACATAGATAAAACAAATAAAAAAATAAAAAATAAATTAATCTTGTATAAAATTTACCTATAAAATTCTGTACCGAAAAATGAATTTAATTTTAGTTTATTAATAATATAAAATATTTTATATAATCATTCAATTCAATTGGATTTATCTATTTAGGTCATTATTGAAAAATAAATTTAAAATACCAACATACAATTACTTTAAATTAAGCAACAATTATCAATACTATATAAGGAACACACTATTTCACTAAGAATGATTGCCATAAGGAATAATTTTCCAATTTTCTATACTAATATTAGAAAGTTTATATAATAATATATAATAATATTATCATGATCAATACTATATGATATCAAAACAAAAAAAAAATCGTGCTAATATAATAATATTAATATTATATAAATAATCTTTGTATTTATTTTTCTGTGCATATATAATATTTAATTAACACATTAAGACGTATATAATATTTTGTTAATACATATATAATATAAAGTGATTTACAAATTATTATTAATTCGTATATAATGTATAATTAAATTTAATGAATTCAATTAGAATAAACAATAAATTATTTATTTTATTTCAGACTTTATAAATGAATAAATTAATTAACTAATATAACAAATTACAATTAATGAAGTAAAATTAATTAAGTAATATATATTATAATAAATTATATTGATATTTAAATATCTAATCAAATTAATTAACTGATATAATTAAGTCATAGTAATAAATTGTATTGAATGTGTTAAAATAATTAAATCAGGAAACACACTCTATGGAGCATGCCATGTCAGCTCCATCATTAAGTGCAGAAATCCGATTTTTATATAATAGAATAGATAGATGCTACACGGTAACTAAAGCAAAAAAGGGAAGTGAATTAATTCATTTTGATTTCTTCATTCAAATCCATTAAAAGTTTTCTCTCTTTTCTCTCATCTCTCTTCTTACTTTCGGTCACTTCACAGCAACTATGGAAGAAATTTTAAGCTACCATCTGAAAGAAGAAGAAGAAATTCTCGTCTCAATCTCCTCTATCATATTTAGCCACAAAAATCACATTTTGGGCTTTCTAGAATAAATTCTCATTTATAGGCTAATTAGCCGTTAATTAACCGGGTTTTACAATTTTCCAATTTTTTATACTAATATTGGAAAGTTTATATAATATTATATAATAATATTATCATTATCAATAGTATAAAAAAATCACCGTGCTAATATAATATTATTAATATTATATAAATCATCTTTGTATTTATTTTTCTGTGCGTATATAATATTTAATTAACACATTAAGACATATATAATATTTTGTTAATACATATATAATATAAAGTGATTTACAAATTATTATTAATTCGTATATAATGTATAATTAAATTTAATGAATTCAATTAGAATAAACAATAAATTATTTATTCTATTTCAGACTTTATAAATGAATAAATTAATTAACTAATATAATAAATTACAATTAATGTAGTAAATTTAATTAAGTAATATATATTATAATAAATTATATTATATTTAAATATCTAATCAAATCAATTAGTTGATATAATTAAGTCATGGTAATAAATTGTATTGAATAAGTTAAAATAATTAAATCGAGAAACACTCTCCAGAGCATGCCACGTCAGTTCCATCATTAAGTGCAGACATCCGATTTTTATATAATAGAATAGATATATTTTTTAAGGCTAGTTATAAGGTACATATTTATTCATACAGATTTAAGGAGGTGTTGACAAGTGACAAAGATGATGGTGTTAGGGAACAGGCTTGGCAAGGCTTTATAACATTGTCTGCCTTGGCCAGTGAAGATGGAGCCGGCTAATGGAAGCTGGAGCCGATGTAACAAATCTGAAAGTGGGCTGTAACAAGTCAGTGAACTGGGCCTTTACTTTAGTTGTTAGTTATTGGCAGGGCCTTTGTTTTAGTTGTTAGTTTTTTGTCATGAGTGGGCTGGGCCTTTGCTTTAGTTTTTAGTTTTTGGCCATGAGTGGACTAGAGACAAAATGACATAAGAAAATAGCCTCGTACTTCACGCCAAGCACAACAACCATCAGCACCGAATAAAAGTGCGGGGTATACCAGCAATGTAAGGTGAATTCGGTGGTTGGTATTGACTCCATGGTTGAAGTAGTAGCAGTGGGCGAGCAGAAGTAGATCGGCGGACAAACCAGGAAATCCTTAAGGGATCGGCCGTAGACCTCATCTTCGCCGGGTCTACGACTGTGGGGGCCAAGTCAACGTCATAAAGGGCCTGACTCCACACGTAATGATGCATCGGAGGGTCACGCTACGAGTGTTGAATCGCGGCAGCCATGGGAACAAACCACCTTGGTGCGTTGTCTTCAAAAACCAACCTACTTCATACCTGCACCGACCCGGAAAGTAGCGCAGCACCAGTTTCCGCCCGCACCCGCAGCGGTAGCGTCTCACGCACAGTCGCAATCAACGCCAGATACGAGAGGAACCAGCGACCTACACTGGAGTTGGTTTCAAGCCTTTGACCTCTGCTGCGGCAACACCTTCAGCGGCTTTCTCCCTGTCTCTCGAACCTAGGACATCAATTTTGGGCATAACATCGTCAGTGCTTCGCCCTCCTTTGATGCATCATGGTATGTGGACGGGTTTTTTTTCTCTCTTCCATTCACAAAGAAAAAAACAAAGCCCATCTACTTTAGATATCCAAATATTTTTTTTGGCATAGCCCACCTTAACAAGTCCATCAACAAACAGTCCAACCAAAAGACTTTGGCTAATGGCTCTGCTAACCCTAACATCAATTGATAGACAAGCCCTGAAACAACAGAGCAACGTGTCGATCTCATATGAATTTGGACAAAAAATCTGTAAATCTGTACCAATTTCAATCTGTATCATAGAATGACCCATTTTTTAATAGTTTGCTTACTTTGTAAACTATAATATTACACTTAGTATATTCAATATTCAATTTTATAAAAATTTAAGTCTAATAATCAATATTTTTACCTACACATCCATAATGTTAGCTTTCGTACAGATGTAAAAGCATAAATAAAAAAATTAAAAAATTTACCTTCACTTCAAAATCTATAAAAAAAAATGTCAATCAATTACTAAAAAATTAAATTAAAATATATTTTCATTTGATAAAAAGAATGTTATTGCTAAATTTAATAATTAATCTTTCAAAATAACAATTCCATTACATAGCCAAATGTGTTAATATTTTTAACATATATATTTTCATTGCTATTAAAAAAAAAAACTATGCTCTTTATACATTTATTCTTTACCTTAAATTGTTATAATGTATAAGGTTACAACCCTTTGTTATAACCATTAGTTGTATGGTGGAAACTCAGGTGTACTCGACTTTACGTGAAGTTAATAATTGAGGGTTGTTAAATGATTTGACTGATTTGACTAAATTTTTATCTAACAACTCTCAGTAATCAATTTCATGTGAAGTAGACTGCACATGAGGTTTCACCTAGTTATATACTTGTATTTGATTTTTAATGCTTTTTTTGGATAAATAATAATATCTTCCAAAAATTTATATATAACATGCAAATGAGGGAGATTAATAACAAAAATGATAATATTAAAAAAATAAGAACTAAAATTATCTTAATTTAATATTTATAATTTTATGTATATAATATTTATAATTATATGTTTATTATATCTAAAACTATATTATTTTAAATATAATTAATAAATATTAAATAAATTAATTTTAAATTATTTAAATTAATTTTTTATTATCTTCTAAATATTATTATAACAAAATTTTATTTCTTTGCTTGCATAGACATGCGGGTCAACTCATTTTTATTGAATATATAAATTTAAATACTCACCCCTCCCTTGTATGTGCGAATTTTTTTAATATTAGTATAAAAATAATGT
>NC_029772.3:57990081-57990929 GCF_000817695.3 Arachis duranensis | reverse complement strand
ATTTCAATAATAATTAACAAATATAAAATAAACAAAAATTTAGAATATTTTTATTAATAAATTTATGTTATGTAAAAAAATTTATGTATTATATTTATAAATTTATGTGTTATATACAAAATTTTTGTGCTATGTGTAAGACTGTGTTTTATAACAATATTTGTATGTTCTGTACCAAAATTTTTATACTAAAAAAGTACGAATAAAAAAAATCACCTGATGAATATGTGTATTTTTTTTTTGTTTGTATTAATTTAATTAAATTTAATTATAAAAATATTTATACATATAATATCATCCAAAAAAATATTAAAAGTCATTAAAATTTAGTATTTTTAACCATTGCTTAGTAATCAATTCAATTTTTTTAATAATTCAGCATACTTTATCTCATATTTTTAAATATTAATGACTAGTTAATTACCAAAAATAATAAATTTTAATAACCTTTTAATATTTTTCATCACCTAATTTTTATTATCTCCCAAATAATTTTATGATAAAAGATATTAATCTCTTACCATTTTACTTTCTTTAATATTTTTATTATCTTCCAAACAATTTTGTAATAAAAAGTGCCAAGCTGTAACCTCCTATCGTCTCTCTTTCTTTTATATTTTTCATGTTTATTTATGTTAGTTTAGTCTAAACTAGGAGAATTTAGATAGAACTAAAAAGGCTCAAAGTATGGTAGCTCTTGATTTATGTAACATGCACGATCCACCCACACAAAAGCAGACCCCCTTCCACCACCAAATCATGTCCACGTATTGGTAATAGCCAATTATCTTATCCGAGAACAAGAGGCTCCAAGCTGCCGCAATCGCCCACCACTAAATCCCACCCAA
>NC_029772.3:57985571-57990036 GCF_000817695.3 Arachis duranensis | reverse complement strand
AAGAAAAAAAAAAAAAAAAGAAAAACCCTTCTTCTCAAATCCCTCACTAATTTTTTCATTTTTCTCAATCCAACAACCACAATGGCGTCACTTCACACCACCACTACAGCCTCATTCCCTTCCATCCAAACCCCAAGATCCCTCCTCACCCACCCAAAACCCATCCTCAACCTCTCCCTCTCCACTACTACCTTCCCCTCCCTCTCCCTCAAACTCACCCGCCCCCGCCGCTCCGCCGGAGCCCTCGGCGCCCGCATGGTCTCCACCGCTGCCGCAAGCTACGCCCTCGCCCTCGCCGACGTCGCCAAATCCAACAACACCCTTGACGCCACCACAACCGACATCGAGAAAATCGATGAAATCTTCTCCGATCCACAGGTGTTCAAATTCTTCGCCAACCCAACCGTAGATGCCGAACGGAAGAAGAATCTCGTCGATGAAATTGCCACGTCATCAAGCTTCCAATCCCACACGCGCAACTTCCTGAACATTCTGGTCGATGCGAAGCGCATTGGGCTGGTGAAGGAGATTGCGAAGGAGTATGAATTCGTGTACAACACGCTCACAGATACGGAAATGGCGGTGGTGAGCTCGGTGGTGAAGCTCGAGTCGCAGCACTTAGCACAGATCGCGAAGCAGGTGCAGAAGCTAACGGGGGCTAAGAACGTTAGAATCAAGACAGTTATTGACCCGAGCCTGGTGGCTGGGTTTACTGTTAGGTATGGTAATTCTGGATCGAAGTTGATTGATATGAGCGTCAAGAAGCAGCTTGAGGAGATTGCTGCTCAGCTTGATTTGGGTGACATCAAACTCAATGTATGAGATTTAATAATAAAATCAGATCAAATGTGCACCTTATGATTTTTGTTATAACTCCTCTCAATTCTGTACAATACAATACAATGTTGCTTGATATATACCTAAATATGTGTTTTTTTTTTTCTATTGGGAAATTGGGTTCACAATGAGATGCAATGAATATGAACCAGACTAACCAAAATGTCCTATGAGCTTTTTTTCTATGTGTGTATAACATATCTGCAACTTGGTTAACCATTTTATTTGTGCATTTATTTATTTTAAGTGTGCTGGAGATGAAAATGGATATATGATATTGGATAGGTCATGCAAAATTGGTAAGTTTCATCTATGAAGATTGTCCAAATATATATATATAATACAATACAATATACAATTCATTTCATTTTTGCATCTCAATATTGGATTTGAGTGAATGATTTTGAATGAATGTGGTCTAAAACCGAATTGGCAAGGTCGTGGGTTTTGTCACACTTGCGTATTTGATTTGGCACCTGCATCGGGTAAAGACGTTGATTTTATCCCACTTGTTTATAGTTGCGATGTGATGTTGTAGGAATGATGGTCTTGTCCCGCCCACGATGAGGAGGGTGGTTTAATCCCGCTCACGAATTGGATGATGGATTAATTGAATAGATTATGAGGTGTTTGTGGATTTCTATGGTTAATGCTTATTTTTGTGTATGCTTATTTGCTTTTATTTGTAAAGAACTGAAGATTAAGAGATTGGAGCTTCATTAGGGTTCTGTAATTGTGTGCTTGACTCAATGAATGGAATATAATTTAGATACTATAGTATAATTTTTTTGTTGTTCTGTTTTTGGAGTCATTTAAAGATCTGTATACATTATTTTAGTTTAACAAGCAACAAACTGCGAGAGAAACATAATTGTAAGTAGCCTTCTCTTTGTTAATTACTGTTATATGAAAGATTTTATCTGATTTTAAAAGTACCCTGCTAATGGTTTTATGGCTTCTTTATATGGTAGTAGAATCTGGTATTTAAAATTGAAAGTATTGCAAATTTAAAATGTACATAAGAATTATTTTAATTCAATCTTTGTAACCAATGTGTTTGCAAGCAATTGTGTTATATAATGTTAATGTGCCAAAATGTTATTTTGTGCAAGTTTTGGTTGGAGAGTCTATTGTGAAACAAAATGATCCTGGGAAGGGAATCACCGACCTCTTTGGCAAATATATAATTCACCAAAAATTTCTTGAGATATGAGTCAACAGATTTTGATAATGCCCTTGATCTACTCAATTCTAAAATGGCAGTTCTCTTGAAGATTTTGCGTAGCTTGATTTTTGGCTTTGTAATATTCTGTTTGGTTAGTCTTATAAACTTCTTGCTTTTAATCACTTTTGTGGTCATTACTTGGTCAAATTAGGAAGCCTTTGATTTCTCCTTTCCATGAACTATGAAGCTTATGATTGAGGTGAAAAAAATTTTCATAACTGCTAATTTTTCATAGATTTGCAAAGTTGAATCTTTGGATGATGTAACTTTTGAATATATTACAAGCTAATTATAACAATTTGTCAAGAATGGGTAAGCATATCATATACTTATTCTTCATTTCTTAATGTAGATTTCTAAGGCAAATATGACCGTCTTTTAATTGATAAGCCTTTTAAGCATCACTACTAAACTTTCTTTTTGTTGCCTTACTTGCATCAATCATTCTGCTGTCTTCTATATAATTTGCTTTGGTTTGATGGTTTGCAGATTTTCGTGACATCCATTATACTTATAGTTTTAGATTGTCAGCTTAAAAAGCAAAGAACATTACAGCTACCAGATTGTTAATATATAATGCTTTATTAGTGCATAAATGAAAGATGCTTAATATTCTCTGGTTTATTCGTGCTGATAGTAACCGTTGATGGCAAAGGGATAAGAAACCATTTTAACTGTTGTTGGCCGTAATAATAACCTGTTTTCATTCTTCGTCGCCCCTTTATATAGTTTCCTGGCTCAGGATTCGGTGGTCCAAGAACCTTTGGACTACTAAGTGGTCCAAATAGAAAACATGTTTTTAGAGTTTTTATATCAATTGCTATGTAGTCCTTGAACTAATTTTAATTACAAATTAACTCCATATATTTTATTTAATTATCAACCCCATATATTTTATTTAATTATAAAAATAGTTTTTTTATTTTATAAATTATTATTTTATCAATTATTTATTATATTTATTAACAATCAAATACAAAAATAACAACCAATTATATCCTCCATTCATCCTAATAATTCCAATTGATTAAAAAATTAATTTTGATCTCGTTACGTTCATCCATGGCTTCCAAATTGTGTTTCCTTGAAATTCAATCGATTGGTTTTTCAAAACAATCGATTGAATGATAACAAGTTCAATCGATTGGTTTATCAAAACAATCGATTGAATTGTAACTCAATCGATTGAATTACAATGTACCACAAAACAATCGATTGAAAGGTGTAAGGTAGAATGCTTTTCGCTTAAACCAATCGATTGTTTATACTTTCCAATCGAATGAATGCCCAAAAACAATCGATTGTTTTTTTACTCAATCGATTGAGTTCACGAAAACAACATGGATTTGCCAAATACAATCGATTGGAAAGTGATGACATTGGAGTTTTAGCCAAATTCAATCGATTGGTAATGTAATCCAATCAATTGGAAGGTGATGAAGTTGAATGTTTTGCCAATTTTAATCGATTGGTAATGGTACCCAATCGATTGAAATGTGATGACTTTGAATTTTTTCTAAATTCAATCGATTGGTAATGCAATCCAATCGATTAAAAAGTGATGACATTGAACTTTTTGCCAAATTCAATCGATTGGTAATGTAATCCAATCGATTGAAATTTGAAACGTGCTATGTATTAAAGCAAATAACCCTCAGTATTCACACCCACTCCCCCTTTTAAACGTTCGAACCCCATTTCTGCACCCCTCTCCTCTCTCTAAAATCCAGAAAGCTTGTGTCTTCTTCTTCTCCATTCTCACCCACATCCACTCCCAACCACATACATAATTCCAACCCTCATCAAAATCCCTACAAAACCCACAAAACCAGTATCCCCATAATGGCCAGAACTAAGAACGCCAAAAGAGCCAGGGTTGAGGGAGAAAGCTCTGCCCCCGCCAGACTAATTGCTTTATCCCATTACATGGCAAGGTGGCTGCCGTCTCGCAGGGCATTAACAACTATGTGGAGAAGTTCGAGTCCAGGACAATTATTCCTCCCAGGTACATAACAGCCGAGTTCCTTCAGGATAGACGTTTTAATTTGGTGTTGAATGCATTGCAAACACAGCACTTAATTGATTTTGTACAAACTAGGGATGATTATTACCCGCACTTGGTTAGGGCTGTTTATAGTACTTTAAATTATGTTGTTCCTGAACCTGATGAAGAGGGTGAGGTAATACCGCTAATTGAGTTTGATTTAGGGAAACAACATTATAGAGTTACTTTGCAAGAACTAGCTGAACAATGGAGTCTAGTTTATCGTGGGGCAAAATTTACTGGAGGTATTGGGCCAGATGAGGAATGGGGTGAATATAATAGGTTGGTTGGTTTGCAGAGTCTACATTATGAGAATCCACAAATGGATGCTAGAGGTAATATAAGTTGCAGTGGGTTGG
>NC_029772.3:57984413-57985312 GCF_000817695.3 Arachis duranensis | reverse complement strand
CGGGAGAGAGTTTGACAACACAACATAGGGTGCTCGTCATGGATTTTCGCATTGAGCAAAAGTTGAGGAAAAGACATCATACGAAGAACCCAAGGACGAGGTGGTGCCGGATGAAATGTGAGGAACAAAGAAGCTTCCTAAGACGGGTAGGAGAAGAGGCAAAGTGGGATGGGAATGGAAGCGCGGAAGAGATGTGGAGGGAGATGGCAGAAGTTATTAGAAGAACAGCAAAAGAAAGCTTTGGTGAATCTAAAGGAATATGACCAAGAGACAAGGAGTCCTGGTGGTGGAATGCGAGTGTACAAAAAAGATAAAGATAAAAAGGAAGTGCTTTAAAAAATGGTCTTTATGCCGCAACGTAGATAATGGGAAAAATATAAGGCGGCTAAGAAAGAGACAAAAGTGGCTGTAAGTGAAGCAAGAACAAGAGCATATGAGGGTCTCTACCAGTCTTTGGACACGAAAGAAGGAGAAAAATGTATATATAGAATTGCAAAGAGCCGGGAAAGAAGAACGAGAGATTTGGATCAGGTTAAGTGCATAAAGGATAAGGATGGAGAGGTGTTGGCTCATGAGAAGAAGATTAATGAAAGGTGGAAGAGCTACTTCTACGAGTTCTTTAATGAGGGACAGAAGACTCTTCCGAGCCTTGGTCGATTATGCACAAGGGAAGAAGATCAAAACTTTGACTACTATCGAAGGATTCGAGACTTCGAGGTAAAAGAGGCTCTAAAGCAGATGAAAAATGGTAGGGCAGTAGGACCTGATAATATCCCGATTGAGGTTTGGAAGGGTCTTGGAGGAAAAGGCATCAATTGGTTAACCAAGCTTTTTAATGAGATTTTAAGGTCAAAGAAGATGCCTGATGAGTGGAGAAAGAGCACCTTGGTACCTATCTA
>NC_029772.3:57953471-57984116 GCF_000817695.3 Arachis duranensis | reverse complement strand
TGGAGAGATTGAACATGATGTAAATCATAGGATCCAAGCAGGTTGGTCAAAATGGCGGAGTGCATCTGGTTTTATATGCGACAAAAAAGTGCCTTTAAAACTTAAAGGTAAATTCTATCGCACCGCTATAAGACCGGCTATGCTGTATGGTACGGAGTGTTGGGCAGCTAAAGGGGAGCACGAACATAAGCTGAGTGTGGCAGAGATGAAGATGTTGAGATGGATGAGTGGTCATACGCGATTGGATAAAATAAGGAATGAAGATATAAGGGAGAGAGTTGGAGTAGCACCCATTGTGGAAAAGATGGTTGAATCGCGTCTCAGGTGGTTTGGACATGTGAGAAGAAGACCGATAGAACATCCAGTCAGGAGGGTGGATGAGATGGAAGATGGACAAAGGGCGAAAGGCAGAGGAAGACCTAAGAAGACCATCCATGAGGTGGTCAAACGAGATCTACATGTAAACGGTCTCTCTGTAGACATGATACATGACAGAGCACAATGACGTCGTTTGATTCATGTAGCCGACCCCACTTAGTGGGACAAGGCTTTGTTGTTGTTGTTGTTGTTGTTGTCAATCGATTGGTAATGCAATCCAATCGATTAAAAAGTGATGACATTGAACTTTTTGCCAAATTCAATCGATTGGTAATGTAATCCAATCGATTGAAATTTGAAAGCCATCGTATCTTGGTCACTTACTAGCTCTTCTTGTTGGTTAAAGTCATCGTCCTCCTGGTATTGCTCATTCATCTCAGTGTCTGTAAATATATCTGACATCTTAAAAATGTCCAATGAAAAAAATTATTTAATACACACAAAGTTGTGGTAAAAATTAAAAATTAAAAGTAAATAATATTTAAACTTTTTTGTTTAACAAAATTAAAATAAAGTACAAAAATAAGAAAAAATGTGTATAAGAGTACATTCATTATGTTATAATTTTAATAATTAATGTAAATTTTAAAAAATTAGATAAATTTATATTTCTAATAATTAATGTAAATTTTAAAAAATTGGATAAATTTATATTTATTGTGATTACAATCAAAAGTGAATTATATGTATTCTTATAATCAAGAAATATACTTAACTTCTTTTATAATAAGTAAGTTTTTCAATAATTTAATTTATTAAAAAAATCTCATTTTTTTATTTATCCTACAAAATAAAATTTCATATTAATAGTTTTGAATAAGATAATTAAAATAAAACTTAAAAATAAAGATTGAATAAAAAAATACAAAGTTTTTAATCTAAAAATATAAAATAGTTAAAAAATAGAATACTTATTTAAATATGATTTTTCAAGACACTCTGTAACCTAGATGAATAAATATTATTTTTAAAATGAATTATGATATATTGATACAAAACTTATTGTATGTATTTTTTTAAAAAATTAATAAACCTCTCTCGTTAATAATAATATTGGAACCTAAATTTGAACGCTAATTGATATTATATATTGTGTAGGTACTTAGAGTATATTAGAAAAGTACGTTAATAATTTGAAGAGAAAAATTATTAGTGTAAATTTATTTTTTTTAAAAATTAATCCTTATTGAACTATTCTATTTTTATTCCTTCTAAACATATCTTAATAAAAATATTTGTAACAATAATTTACATCCAATAAGAATATCTTAACGAGTAGTTACATCATTCTGTCATGGGGTAAAATAGGAAAAAAATAATCGACACCTAACTCTCTGTATTCCTAATATAAATTGTTATAGATAAGTATAGTTTCTTAAAATTTTGGGGTGTCCGGGCCACTACTCACCCCCTCTAGGTCCGTCGCTGATTGCTAGCTAATTAATTAATAATAAAAAATAATAACATCTATTTACTTTTTAGTATTTCTCAATTTCTATGCATTAATAAAAGATATTTTTAATTTTTCAATTTTTGTGAATTAATAAAAGATAAAAAATATTTTTTTCTTACACAATCAACTTCACGAATAAAGTATCGAAACGAATAATTACAAAATTAGAGATTTTATTCAACTGACATCGATTTTGTAATCAAAACGATGGTTTATTTTTTGAACACTACAATGAAAAACTTGATTGGACCTTTGCTGATTGCTGCAACGGTGATTAACGATGAAGAAATAGTGGATATTAAATAGACGGATGAAAATTAAAAAAAATTGGATATTGAGTAGATGAATGTTCCAAAGAAAAACAATTAAATTTTTTATAATCAAAGAAAATGATACACGATTTCAATGGTGGGATTGAATAATTAGTGATGGATTATTCACCAATTTATAATGTTAATATTAAGGAAAAGATAAAATTAGTTTATCTACATAAAAATAAAACAGAAAAAATTGAAGATAAAATTTTAAAGATAAGATAGATAAATAATAAGATAATTTCTAAAAAGATAACAAGATTGAAATAACCGCAGATCACATTTCAATCGATTGGGTACCATTACCAATCGATTGAAATTGGCAAAACATTCAACTTCATCACCTTTCAATCGATTGGATTACATTACCAATCGATTGAATTTGGCTAAAACTTCAATGTCATCACTTTCCAATCGATTGTATTTGGTAAATCCATGTTGTTTTCGTGAACTCAATCGATTGAGTAACAACAACAATCGATTGTTTTGAGGCATTTATCCGATTGGAAAGTATAAACAATCGATTGGTTTAAGCTTTTTACCATTCTACCTTACAACTTTCAATCGATTGTTTTGTGATATAGTGTAAACCAATCGATTGAGTTATCATTCAATCGATTGTTTTGAAAAACCAATCGATTGAATTTCAAGGGAACACAATTTGGAAGCCATGTAACGAGATCAAAGTTAATTTTTTAATCAATTGGAATTATTAGGATGAATGGAGGATATAATTGGTTGTTATTTTTGTATTTGATTGTTAATAAATATAATAGATAATTGATAAAATAATAATTTATAAAATAAAAAACTATTTTTATAATTAAATAAAATATATGGGATTAATTTGTAATTAAAATTAGTTCAAGGACTACATAGCAACTGATAAAAAAACTCTAAAAACATGTTTTCTACTTGGACCACTAAATGGTCCAAAGGTTCCTGAACCACCGAATCCCATGCCTAGTTCCTTCATTACCTTGCTTCTCTTTCTTTTTATTGCTCTTTGAAGATTTGTTTAGTGATAGTGATTTCTGTAATTACAACCTAATGACAGATTTAATTACCGCCAGATTTGTTTCTTTAGGTAACTGTCCCCCCTATTTCGCTAAATAGTCAATTTTTTTTTACAAATTTTCTGTCAAATTTTCGACAAGTAAGATAAAACATAACTTTTTTAGATTTTATTGCAAAATAAATTAGTTTTCATACAAAATAAATATAAATTTAGTCAGGATAAATTTTCATCTAATTTTTATCTAACTTGTATTAGAACATTCATAGTATTTTAAAAAATAAACAAGTTCATCGTATTATCAAACTAAAAGAAAAATATTAAAAACAAACAAGTCAACTCAAAACATAAACACAAATAGTGTATTGATACATTAGATATAAACAATCGTATCAAGTTCACTTTTTTCTCATTCTTGTTTTTTCTTATGTTTCTTCTCGATCCAAATAACATTCTCCTGCAGAGCTAATTTCTTGTCTGTGGGCTTGTCTATCATTCTTGAGCTTTTTCTTAGTTGATTTCTTGTTATGATCTAATTTTCCTCGTCAGCGACTCTGACTTCCTTCTTGAAATCATCAACAGTTTTCTTCTTTTTCTTACTCGATTTTCTCTCAAATTCAAGATTATCAACAACTTCAGCATGATCATCCTCATTCTAACCATGGAATCTTGCCCTCTTCTTGTCTTCAAAGTAGATAGTTAGCAAAAGAAGTCTGACCCTTCAAAATTAGTGCTCGGAGGCTAACAAGTGATCTGACCTCATCCATGGATCTAAGCTTATTTTTGCCTGCGTTTAGCACCTGGTTCGCATATACATACAAATGTGACTCCTAAATTTTCAAGAAGTTTTATTAGAAGAAATCAAGCATAAAAGATTGGTTGACTTGAAATAAACTCATCACTTCAAATACACACGTAGACAAATAGCAAAGTACACAAATGGAGACAGAATGTACAATAAAACTCAATAGAATCCACACACCAGTAAGTAGCAGCAGCACAAGAAAAGGTAATAACTAATCTTGAATTGCACATTGGTCTAGTAACTATTCATGTGATAGCTAATAATATATCAACGAGCATTGCATTTCCTCCTAGTTTCTAGACATTAAAAATAGAATTGCACGTTGGTCTCAAAACATATTTACATCAAGTACATTATTGTTATACAAATGAATTATCTGCACATCTGCAATAGCATGAAGTGCAAGGGTACTCTTCCCACTACTTTCTGGTCCAAATATCTAGAAGTATAGCCAGAAGATAATGTCAGTTTGACCATGACAGAACAATTCAGGCATAAAGTAATAAAAAAGAATCAACAACCCTATCACGTGTAAATTAATGAACAAAAGAATCAAGGAGCAATAATGCATAAACCAGCTTTTTCTGATAGTTTTATTAGAAGCCCTCCCAAACTACAGTAACATACTCCTATACATGTTAAGCACTGCATATGACGATTGATAAACACAGGTCAGGGTACAGAGAGAAACAAAGACGAAAATGGGGAAAAGGTAAACTAAAGTACAGGTTAAAAAAAATTAAAAAAACAAGGTAACCAAGCAATCCCAACTTGTTGAAGATGCCATAAAACACCAAAACTAGTAACAAATACCAATTGAATAAAACCCCAATGACCCAATCCTTGCAGCTTACAAATATATCTCATTCTTCATAATTCACACCGAATTATTTTACTTGCTCCTCACTCCAGAAACCTAAAAGTTGTAAATAAGATGGTGCGAAGAACTAAACGAACAGTGAACACAAACATATACTAGGCAGTCAATACCTCAGCAATTCTACCTTTTGGAAGACCGCCACCTAAAGCACAGTCCAAGGTCAAACAGCCGCTAGGACATGTTTCACTGCAATATTCAGGATGATGGAGGAAAAAAATTCTATCAACCATAAGTCTAATTTATATGACAAAAAATATTCAGGGCACAATTGACATTTTTTTTCCCTTAAATATAATACAATAGATTAGGAAAACATGTGATTAAAAATGACTACAAATATGAAGATACATACACTAAAGCTCCCCCAGCATTGCCCAACTTGTAAAACTTCCCTTTCCAAAAGAATTGTTTATGTCATTTATTGCTGCTTCTAGTGTGTTTTGCTGGAACAAATATTTCATTGTCAGATAAAACAAATTTAAAACTCATTGAGGAGAAAGTTAATACGAAATATCTATCAGCTATCCATTGATCATTCAGTAAAAATGGAACAACAACTACTTTTATGGGCAATGCTCACATCATGATTTCATTAAAACAGATAAATAAAACCACTGTAAGAAATTATATATGAATTAAAGCATAATAGACAATGTTATAAAATGCTATTTCGAACATTAAGATATTAGGGAAGAATAGAAAAGATGAAAAGGAGAAATTTTGAACATTGTAATATGACAATCTAAAAGAGCAATAATACATATATAGAAGTCAAGTTCCCTAGCATTGACACTCTGTTCTTCGGTGCTTCCCGGGGTGGCACTTTGTCTTCCTCGATTTTTTTTTTATGGTAATACTCCCATAATTCAGCAATAACATCTTTTGGAACCATTTTACATCCAGCAACGTTTCCAGGCTTGATCATTAAGTGCTCTTTTGCCCGTGTGATGCCTCCTTTCGTAATTTTTCCACAAAAATTACATACTCATTGGTATTTCCTTCCTCTACTGTACTAATATATTTCCAGCCTGGGTCAACTCTATTAGAGCGGACAGCTGCAGCGGGAGCGGGACCAACAGGGGCAGCACCAACAGTGGGACCAGCAGAGGCAGGGGTAGGAGCATTAGAAGTGGACATTGTATACTGAATGCAAAAAAATGGAGGAGGAGAAGTTTAACACTGTCACTGATTATTGAGAAAGAATGGGCAGAGAAAGAATGGGCAGCAGGGAAGAGAGGAAAGAAAAAGATAGGAGCAGACTAGAAGAGAAGAAGGGGCACGAACCAGCAGTGTCAAAAGGTGATGAGCAGCAGCGTTGAGAGAACAGAGATGGGCGGCGCGTTGGGTGGCGCGTTTGGCGGCGCGACGGACGGCTCCACGGACGGCGCGACGGACGGCGGCGATGGATGAGGGCTGATGAAGAAATTTGAGTCGCAGAGATGAGAGCACATAGACGAAGAGAGGGAATTTTTTTTGAACAAGAGGCAGAGGAGGGAGTTATGAGTGAGGGGCTGAAAATTAGGGTTAGTTGTTAGTGGGATCTGACTTGGGTTTAGTAAATTACCCAAACTACCCTCAATTTTTTCTCGAAAACCCAAAACAGCCCGCCATTTCCGCCATATGTATTGCGTCCCGCCATGGCGCCACCGCAATTGCGGCCGCCATGATGGCGCCCCCGTTATTACCCCATCGCGGCGTCCAGTGAATGGCGGCAGGGTCAAAACCCGCCACGCCATGCCGTTATGGCGCCGCCATAACCGCCATTTCAAAACACTGTATTGAATACACATCACTCTTTTGCAATATTGTCTATCTTCTTTTGACAGACAATTGTTGACAAGCATATAATTAAAGTTTCCTTTTAAACAATTACAGATTCCCCTCTAAACAAGTGAGAAGATGAACCGTGGCAGCATCTTATGATTTGAAAATTGAAAGATAATCAAGTAATAAGAAAAACCCCTGATATGAACTAGAAAAACATAGTCAACTAAAATAAGCATGCGTCCTGTAATTAAGCCAATGTATAGCAAGAAATGTTACCATAATACTGCAGGAATCCTAATCATCTTTTCACAAACAATATTAGTCTGCAATCAAGTAAAAGAACACAAATGTTAAATAATAAATACTAGCAATTCCTTCCACTCAACATAGCAAATCCTCTTTTTTCTTAACTATACCTGCTCTGACAAAGGCAGAAACCATGAATCCCATGATCCATTGCCTACCTCACTGGAAAAATTGGGAAACTTTATCAGTGAAGAAAGTTAAATTACAGCTTCAGCATGCTGAGTTCTAAGCATAACTGGGGCAATACTAGAAATGATGCACTATAAAATTACTGTACTCTACATATAGTGAAGAAATTAATATAAAAAAACAAGAGTAATGCAAGCATAAACGCAGTATCCTTTCACACCAGAGAAGTTGTTCAATTCCTCAGTGAACGTTTTCACTCCATGATTAGAGCACAGGTCTCCAATTTCTGCCACAAGATATCATTGTAATACTAGTATAATGCTACCTAAATATGTTGAAACGATAACAAAATAAAGAACAATAATATAGCATCTCAAAAAAAATCATAAAATCCTCCTAAATGCTATTTGAAGTAAAAGTTAGATAATTTCAAAATCTTGGAATCTTATAAAAGAATCACTTATTCCTTGATTTAGTAGTTAGAAGCAACATTATCGAACTTGAAAATTCACCTAAAATTCGGGGAATTTAGCTACACTTGAATCAGCAAACTTAACTAGTAAACTCAATCAATCTAAGGCCTAAACTTGTCAATCATAAGAGTCATGAGATTTAACTTGATAGTTTCATAACCTTCTCTAGGAGGATTTATTTAGAAAGATAATCAATAATTTAACTAGAAATAGAATAAATTCCCAAAAAATCAAACAAGTAGCGCAGGCTGCAACCTATGAGTAATAGTATATGATATGATATGAAACATGAAGGCTTTTCAGAAACCGAATCCGTGTAAAATCGGAAACTTATGTGGCAGAAATTGAAAAGGAGTAACAGAAATTAAACTTATGTGGCAGAAAAATCCTAATTAAATCAGAAATTGTGATATCAAACCCTAATTAAATTTAACACAAGCTAATGATTAAGAATTCGGGATTAGGAACCTTAATTGCCTAAATAAAAAAAAAATAAAGCCTACCTATTGTGATGATGGAGAGTGAATCGAGCAGCGATGGATGGAGCTGAGGTGGCACGGCAACAGAGGAGTACGACGGGGAGCACAAGAAAGAAGTGGAGGAAAGAGAAGCAGAGGAGCACGGCGAGGCGGCGATGGGACGCAGCAAAGCTGCAGCGACGGCATCACATTCCAGAGCCGCGGCGTCGATGTGGTGCAACGAGGAGAGGAAGGTACGGAGGAGATTGAGAAAGAAAAGAAGATGAGAGTGAGAAATGGTTTGTGTTTTTTGACAGGGGAGCTGGACACATGGTGAATATGTGTTTTGAACTTTTGATGCTGATGACTAGCCTGTGATTTTGGATTTGGCAAGGAGAAATGGAAAAATAGGAAAGATATAATCAATATAAAATAAGTAAAAATAAGAAATACTAGTATTAATATTTATCACAATTAAATAAGGGGTCACCTTTTCAAACTCAATTAATTATACAATTTCTCTTGATATTCTCAATAATATAGAGAAATGGTCATCCATCTCATATCCACTTCACACTTATCACATCACTCCCTATTGGATGACCATTTAGGATTATTGTCTCGTTAAAACCTTATTAAAGAAAAATCCAGTGGAAAAAAAATCTTTAGTGAAGAAAAAAAAATACAATATCCTTTGTGACGGGGACTGCCTCATTAAAAACCTTGTCAAGAAAAAACCCAATGGAAAAAAACCTGACCAAGAAAAAAAGAGTACATTCTCCCCCTCTTGACGACATCATTTAATATCTCGAAATCGGCACATCCCAATCTCATGCACTAATTTTTCAAATGAGGATTTTGGGAGTGACTTTATGAATAAATCTGCCAGATTGTCACTTGAGCGGATCTGTTGGACATCAATTGTCCCTTGATTCTGAAGATCATGAGTGAAGAAGAATTTGGGAGAAATATGATTTGTTCTATCACCTTTGATGTATCCACCCTTAAGTTGGGCAATACATGTTGTATTATCCTCAAACAGGATAGTTGGAGCTACCTTATGATCAATCAGTCCACATGATGACAGAATATATTGGATCAAACTCCTGAGCCAAAAACACTTGCGACTTGCTTCATGAATCACTAGTATTTCAGCATGATTAGAGGAAGTTACTGCTATTGTCTATTTCGTAGATCTCCATGATAGAGCTGTACCTCCATATGTGAATAGGTATCATGTTTGAGATCTCCCTTTATGTGGATCAGACAAATATCCAGCATCTGCATAGCCAACTAGTAGTGACTTGGATCCATAGGGATAAAACAATCCCCTATCAACCGTTCCATGAAGATATCGAAAGATTTGTTTGATTCCACTCCAATGTCTTCTGGTTGGAGAGGAACTATATCTTGCTAGTAAATTCACAACAAATGATATATCAGGTCGCGTATTATTAGCAAGATACATTAGCGCTCCAATGGCACTAAGATATGGTACTTCAGGACCAAGAATATCTTCATTTTCTTCTTTAGGACGGAATTGATCATTTTCCACATCCAAAGATCTTATGATCATTGGGGTACTCAAGGGATGTGACTTATCCATATAAAATCTTTTCAAGATCTTCTCTGTGTATGTTGTTTGATGAATAAAGATCCCATTTTTTATATGCTCGATCTGCAGGCTGAGACAAAATTTAGTTCTTCTAAGATCTTTCATCTCAAACTCTTCTTTTAGAGTTTTTATAATTGTTGGAATCTCTTCAGGAGTTCCAATGATATTTAAATCATCAACGTACACAGCAATTATAATGAATTCAGATGCAGTTTTCTTTATGAAAACACACGGGCAGATATCATCATTCTTGAATCCGTTTTTGGCCAGATATTCAGTAAGACGATTGTACCACACTCGTCCATATTGCTTTAGACCATATAAAGATTTTTGCAATTTAACTAAGTATAACCCTTGCGAATATTCACTGGATGGTTTAGATATCTTTAGTCCTTCATGGACTTTCATACAGATATCCCAATCTAATGACCCATATAAATAAGTTGTTACCACATCCATTAAATGCATATGCACTTTATGATATGCAGATAAACTAACCAAATAACGCAATGTTATCGCATCAACTACAGGGGAATACGTTTCTTCATAATTTATATCGGGGCTTTGTGAAAAACCTTGTGCCACAAGTCGGGCTTTGTAGCGCACAACTTCATTTTTCTCATTTCGTTTTCTCACAAATACCCATCAGTATCCAACAGGTTTTACATCTTCAGGTGTACGGACTACAGGTCCAAAGACTTCACGTTTTGCAAGTGAGTCTAATTCAGCCTTCATGGCTGCTTCCCATTTTGGCCAATCATTCTTTGTCGACATTCTTCGATTGATCTTGGCTCAAGATCCTTACTTTCATGCATGATATTTAATGCCACATTATTTGCAAATATTTCATTGACAATTGTCTTATTTCGGTCCCATTTCTCTCCTGTAAAGATATAATTTATCGAGATCTCGTCATTTTCACAATTTTCAGGTACCTGAACGTCTTCTGGCGTTAAAATTATATCAGAATTTTGGACAACTATAGGTGTCTTTACTATGTCTTTTTCAACAGGAATAGTATTTACCTCTTTTCTCTTTCGAGGATTTTTATCTTTGGAACCGACAGGTCTGCCACGCTTCTGGCGCGTATTTGCTTCGGTGGCAATTTGTCCAACTGGGACATCAATTCTAATTGGGGCATTTTCCGCTGGTATATATATAAGACTTGGTTATCCTCTTTGTATCGGAAAATGTATCAGGCAATTCATTTGCTATTCTTTGCAAATGTATAATCTTTTGAACTTCTAGTTCACATTGCTCTGATCGAGGATCTAAATGCATCAAGGATGACGCATTCCAATTAAGTTCCTTTTCAGGAAGCTTATTCTCTCCCCCTAATGTTGGAAATTTTGATTCATCAAAATGACAATCCGCAAACCGGACTTTAAATACATCTCTGGTTTGTATTTCAAGATACCTCATTATAGAGGGAGAATCATATCCAATATATATTCCCAATTTTCTTTGGGGTCCCATTTTGGTGCGATTAGGTGGTGTAATGGGAACATATATCGCACACCCAAATTTCCTTAAATGGAAAACATTGGCCGCTGGCCAAAAGCTAATTGCATAGGAGAGAACCGATGGTAACTCGTTGGCCTCAAACGAATAAGTGTTGCGGCATGTAAAATAGCATGCCCCCAAACCGAGGTTGGGAGATTTGTTCTCATAAGCAAGGGTCTAGCAATTAATTGGAGGCGCTTATAAGTGATTCTGCTAACCCATTTTGTGTGTGAACATAAGCTACTAGATGTTCAACACTTATTCCATTAGTCATACAATAAGCATCAAAAGCTTGGGAAGTAAATTCACCAGCATTATCAAGGCGAATTGCTTTGATTGGATTTTCTGAAAATTGTGCTTTTAATCGAATAATTTGAGCCAGTAATCTCGCAAATGCCAGGTTGCGAGAAGATAATAAGCAGACATGTGACCATCTCGAAGATGCGTCTATCAGAACCATAAAATATCTAAAAAATCCACATAGTGGATGAATAGGTCCACATGTATCACCTTGAATCCTTTCTAGGAATTCAGGAGACTCAAATCCAATCTTTACTGGTGATGGCCTTAAAATTAACTTCCCTTGAGAACATGCAGCACAACAAAATTCACTAGATTTAAGAATCTTTTGGTTCTTTAGTGAATATCCATGAGAGTTTTCAATAATTCTCCTCATCATGGTTGTTTCCAGATGACCCAATCTATCATGCCAAGTTATAAATTCATTTGGGCTAGTAAACTTCTGGTTTACAATGGCATGTGATTCAATTGCACTAATCTTGGTATAATACAATCCAGATTAAAATGAGGGTAACTTTTCTAATATAACTTTTTTATTTAAATCATGAATTGTGATACATAAATACTCATGATTTCCCTCATTCATTGTTTCAATATGATATCCATTTCGGCGAATATCTTTGAAACTCAACAAGTTCCTCAGAGATTTGGTAGATAATAGTGCATTATTTATTATAAATTTTATTCCTCCGGTCTAAAATGACTGGAAATGTGGAAACAAGACCAGATATAAAGCTCTTCCGGAGCCTTCTATCACATTGCCTGAGCCAATAATAGTATTAACATATTCTTCTTTTGGCACAAGATGGGTAAAATATATAGTACTTTTAAGGATAGTGTGCGAAATTGCACTATCCGCAAGATAAATATCTTTAGAATATGTCCTTGCCATTTTTCTTCAAAAAGAAATGATAATAATAATAAAATGAGTAGAAGTACATGCACAGTAAAATTATTCACATGAATACTTAACAAACACATACATATATCAAACTATTCCATCATTGATCAAATAGTTAATATTTTCTTCAAAATCCTTAAAGAAATTAGATACATCATAATGAGTGGTAGAATTTTCATCATTTGAAACAAAATTTGTTTCCTTTCCTTTGTCATCCTTTTTCAAGGATGCTTGATAAAGATCAACTAGGTGCCTTGGGGTACGATAGGTACGTGACCAATGACCATTTCTACCACAACGGAAATATTTATCCTCAATTGATATACTTTACCCATTGTTTCTTTCTTTATCCCACTTCTGGTGAGATCTTTTCTTGTGAACATAATTTCTTTTCTTTCCATAATTTTTCTTGTTATCAAAATCTTGTCATTTACCTCTTCTAGGGTTATAATTTGCCGCATTTGCTTCATGAAATGGGGCGGCGCCAGCTGGGCGCGCTTCATGATTTCTTAAGAGCAACTCATTGTTGCGTTCAGCAACAAGAAAGTAAGAGATTAGCTCAAAAAATTTTAAATCTTTTTTCTCGATACTGCTGCTGCAGGAGCACATTCGAGGCATGGAAGGTCAAGAAAGTTTTCTCTAACATATCGGGCTTGAGGAAGTATCACTGTATTTTGATGATTGTACCTTTCTTCAAGGTCTTTCCACAGATCTGCAGGATCTTTTAATGTGGGATATCATTTTTCAATCATACGTCAAGATGACGATGAAGAAAAATTATGACTTTGGCTTTATCCTTCTAGGATGTATTATTTTCAGCCTCAATGGTATCTCCAAGATCCATTGAATCAATCTGGATTTCAACATCTATATCCATGATAAATAATTATTTCGAAATATATCTAGAGCATTAAATTTAAGATGAGAGAGTTTCAGCATAATGAAAATTTGTTACCTGGAGTCTTCCTAAAATTTCGTTAGAGCTTCGTGTTGATAACGTGTTGTAGAATAAATAAGTAACTTAGGAATAAAATAAGTATATAAAAGAGAAAGAGAGAAGAGAGTATAAATAGGAAACACTAGTATTAATATTTACCACAATTAATATTTCAATATAAAATATTTCATATATAGTAGCGTATATAAAAGAGAGAAAGAGGGAAGAGAGTTTTAGCAATATGAAGAAAGAGGAGATTTTATTAATTCTGTGTGTATCTTTCTTCAGAGCAAACCCCTATTTATATACATATAAGGGGTCACCTTTTCAAACTCAATTAATTATACAATCTCTCTTGATATTCTCAATAACATAGAGAAATGGTCATCTACCTCATATCCACTTTACACTTATCACAACAATGTTTTGCATTTTTTGAATTACTTGCCGTCTCTGTATTTGTCATTTTTTTAAGTTGAGGACTAGGTATATGAAGCAAATCATGAAAAATTGTACAATTTATTATCTATAATTTTTTAAGAAAGATATATCTTTTGACATTATATAATGATTTTAAAAATTGACTCTAATAATATTCTGTTTCTGATTTCAAGTTGTACAACTTTCAATTAAGTGAGTTTATAATGAGATTTTTTAGCAATTTCATAATAAGAAGGATTAGTGGATTACATACAAAAAAATAAGGATAATCTCTACATACAAGTATTTTTGTATTTACAAGCTTTACAAGTCTAAACGAAATTCACCTGTTCTTGCTGAGTTTGGCTGGTGTATAGCTCGTCCATCGATGAATGTCTTCAAGCTTCTCGTTGGGATGAGTTATACGTCGGTAAGGAGAGAACAAGGGGGTGGGTACCTGCAAAAGACACTCCGACGCTCAAGTCAGTAAGTGTTTAAGAGGTATAAGAATAATTCTATGAATATAGAATGTAAGACATGAAATAGAAATTATCATGTGTTGTGTGTAATAATTCTATGAATATAGAATGTAAGACATGATATAGAACTTATCATGTTACCCCTTTAGATTAGATATAGAAGGTTCCTTTTATAGGCATAGAATTGATGAATGATATTCATGTTATGACCGTTTGGTAATTAAGATTGAAATAATGGTCATTAAGTTGGTAATAAAGGTGTCGGTTACAAGCAAAGAATGAATGATAATTAACGCCGAGTTATAACTCATAATGCACAGTAAAGACCGAGTTATAAGGTGACGGATCACAGCCCCCAAGCTTTGTCTGCCGATCATATGATCCAGGCTAAGCTTAGAAAATAAAACAAGTTATAACTCGGTTAAAGGATAAGTGAATAATGATATGGTGAGCCCCAAGCTTAGTCGGGTTATTATGTCGGCACTTATTCAAAAAATAATTGAGTAATAAGAGTCATTCAATCAACATAGTCGTGTGGGGGATACTTTTCTGCTTAAGAACAATTTGCATTTGATTGTATGTGAACTGAAAAGTTCATAAATAGATATCCATTGACGAAATTGATTGTATGATCTGAGGATATAATGGTTAATTGTCTTGAGAATTTTTCCGGCCCACAATAGCTTATTGATGAATTTCTCGCTCAAAGCAATTAGTTATTGAATATTTACAATTTATAGTGAATGTCATAAGTCATGAATAAGATAAATTGAGAAAATGACTATATATAAAGTCGCAACATATATTGAATAATATATATTGTAAAAGTAAAAGAGTTTAAAGTAGAAAAATATATCTTGAAAGTTGATAATTGTAGAGAAGAAGACGACATATATGAATATTATACATGCCAAATTGAATATCTAAATTTTGTTTTGTAGGACATGCTTTAATTTGATAATAAAGCAATAAGATAACAGTTATTGAATTATATATTTAGTATAATGTTTCTAGCAGTTACAGTATGACGAGGGATATTCCTTGTGCAATAATAGTAAATTGCCTGTTTAATTTTCTACATTAAACAACTAGTAACATATTAATAGCATAAAGTGAATAGTGTTACAGTTATATATAATTGATATATAATTAATTTTTGATGGAATCTAATTTTAAGATTTGAACTCATCATTACTGTCATTTAATTATATAAATGAAATCATTAAGCAATAAGAATATAATACATAATGAAATAAAAATGCAATTAACATGGTTGTTATATGTCATTATTGTATAGAACATATATTGAGGTTTGAATATAACTAATAAATTAGTAAATATTAGTACACAAAATATAAATGCAAAAAAGTATGTTGAATAAAATATATAATTTTACTTGTGTAAATAGAGATCTTTGAAAAACTAAGCAAAATTGATAAGTGAGTTTGTGTTCCAATTGATTGAAAGTCGAATTTTTTCTCGGATTGATTGAAAGCCGAGTTTGTTCTCGGATTGGTTTATTGATCAATTATGAAATGTGAAATATTATGATATGTAAAAATAAAGCAATTTGAATGTATAAAGTACATATTTTATAAAAAAATTACGATAGATTAAAATTTGATAAGAGGTATTAAACAAAATCTTAAACAAGATTGTTAAGATTGGTTAAAAAATTTGAATGTCATTCAAGTTTTATGAACCTAAGGGGAGTAGGAATTATTTTACTCGACCCCACAGACAACGCCAATTGTTCTTGCTGAGTTTGGTCGGTGTATAGCTCGTCCGTCGATGAATGTCTTCAAGCTTCTCTTTGGGATGAGTTATACATCGGTAAGGAGAGAACAAGGGGGTGGGTACCTGCAAAAGACACTTTGATGCTCAAGTCAGTAAGTGTTTAAGAGGTATAAGAATAATTCTATGAATATAGAATGTAAGACATGAAATAGAAATTATCATGTGTTGTGTGTAATAATTCTATGAATATAGAATGTAAGACATGATATAGAACTTATCATGTTACCCCTTTAGATTAGATATAGAAGGTTCTTTTTATAAGCATAGAATTGATGAATGATATTCATGTTATGACCGTTTGGTAATTAAGATTGAAATAATGGTCATTAAGTTGGTAATAAAAGTGTCGGTTACAAGCAAAGAATGAATGATAATTAACGCCGAGTTATAACTCATCATGCACAGTAAAGACCGAGTTATAAGGTGACGGATCACCACTCATTGAACGCGTTGCTTATGTTACGTGCCTTTTTAACAGAATTTTAAATCAATTCAAATCAATTAATGCACAAATATATAACTTCCATTTTTCAAAAGATTTCGTTTCTTTTTTCGAGTTTCTTGCTAAATTTGTTGGATCTCCTTCGTGCGTTTTCTCTTTGCTTCGTTTTTTTCGATTTTCATGATTTCTGAAATCAAGCTTTGAAATCATTTTGAAGATAATAGAATTTCAGAAATACACCCAAATGATTACATAAATACACCCAAACGGTTACAGAAATACACCCAAATGGTTACACCCAAAGGATTACAGAAATACACCCAAAGGATTTAAGAAATATACCCAAAACAGGGGGAGACAGTATATTTCTTCTTGAAATCTTTTAATATTTTTCTGGTTAAGGATGAGGCACATGGCAGAGACCATCTAGAAGAAAAACCTAGAAGAACAGTAAAACAGTACCTTGAATAATGTTTCTTCTTTTTTTCTGGTGATTTTTGATGGAGATTTGTATCTTTTCTTCTTGATTTCTTCTACTCTTCGTGAGGAGTTGGAACGTTTCTGCAGAATTGTAGTAGTTTGTTTCGAATGTCCCTTGAATCTTGATGGTTTGCGTTTTGATTGAGGAAAAAAAGGAAGAGTGAACGTGTTGTGGAAGCGGCGCATATTTTTTTCTTGATGAGTTGTGTTTTGATTGAGGAAGAAGACGAAGAGTGAACGTATTGTTAAAGGGGTGTGTGTTTTTTTCTTGGACTTGGAGCAACTTGTATAGCTTGGAAGCCAAAAAGGCTTGTATGTGTAACAGGCCTAAAAAAATAGCAAAGAAGATAAGAAAAATTTCAAGTGTACCAGGAATATCGGTGTTTCAGTTGTTTTAACCATTGATTTCAATTAATATATATTATATATTTTTTTATAATTCAGATCAACGGTTAAAATAATTGGAACACCAGTATTTTTGATACATTTAAAACTTTTTCAAAAAGATAATATATCTAAAGAAGGTTATTTATGTATAATTTTTTAATAAAATTTCATGCTTTTATAGCTTTTATATGATAGAATTTATCAAAGTCTTACTTTTTTTTATTTTGATTAAAAATTGTTTTATTAAATTTTGAATATATATATTTTTTAAATTTAAATAAATCCAATTGGATCATAAATTAATTTAAAATTTTTTAAAATGAATATATTTGATCAATTAGTATTCAAAAAGGATACATAAAAAATTTTAATTAAAATTATGATGCAATTGGATCGATTTAAATTTGAAAAAAATAACTGTTTGTCAATTGTTAGGAGAAATTGATGGGATAGTGGGAGATAATCGTTTCAATTCTCTTTCCACCATCCCATCAATCTCTCATGACAATTTGGTAAACAATTATTTTTATTTTTCAAATTTAAATCAATCCAATTGCATCATAATTTAATTTAAAATTTTTTAAAATAGATATGTTTGATCAATTAATACTCAAAAAGAGTATATAACAAATTTTAGTTTAAATTATGATATAATTTGATTGATTTAAATTTGAAAAATAAAAATAACTGTTTACCGTAGGAGAGATTGATGGGAATAGTGAGAAGAGAATTAAAACGGTTATCTCTCACGTAGATAGTGAGAGATAACGTGAGAGATAACCATTTCAATTCTCTTCTTACTCTCCTCTCAATTTTTTGAGTATTAATTGATCAAACATATCAATTTTAATCTATTCTACCAACCTTTTTATGTATTAATTGCATGCTAAAGTTTGGATTATTGATAATATTAATATTTTTTACTATTTTCAATTTTTTTAAAAAAAATTACATATATCTCGTCTACATGGTAAACAAGATATACACGTTTTGCATCCACCTGTCTTGTCTCATTTATACGATAAACGAGATACATATAAAATTATCTCATTTATCGTATAAATGAGATAAGAGATATTTATTTTAAAAAATATTTTTTAAATTATTTATTTCAGTAATTATTATAATTAATTTATTTATTAAAATAAAAAATTTGATATTCAAGAGCACTTATATGTAAAAGATATTTTTTAATTTTAAAATTAATATGATATAATTTAAATAAATATTATTTAATTTTGGTTGTTTTACTTGATAGAGAATAAAGATGTCATAATTATATTTTATAAAATGATTTTAGAAATAAATGTGTATAGAATGATTATTTATTGGCCAAATAAATTCTCTACCGTTAAAGCATATTTTCAAAATCTGAAACTACAATCAAAGCCACATAAATAGTTTTTTTGGTCTGTAGAATATATTTGTAAAGTATAAAAAACATAGAAGCAATGAGACCTACATTGCCAGGATTAAGGTGGGATATATTTTTGGATAAATTATTTATAGAGACGGAGTATTGAAAAGGAAGGGCAGGGGATTGAGACATATGACTCATCAGGTAATTTCTATCCTTATATCTTTACTCTAAATTATGGGACTTTTCAAGAATCACAGTTTAGAAGATTATGATAATTTTAGCTGGAGTTAGTTATTTTGACTTTTGAATTATGAAAAGTGATAGTATGGGTATTTGGCCTTCCACCATTATTTTTATGTAATGATTTATTTGCGAAAAGTATTGACCTTTTAACATCATTTTAAAATAATGTTCTATATAAATCATCTACTTCATATATTTTTTACAGTTATTTTTTTTTATCATTTTACCACTCTATTTTTATTATTAAATTTGTATTTAATATTGTGTATGATATGAAATCTCAGTTTTAATTTCTTTTTTATATATGATTTTATTTTTATTAAGTAACTTTTTGCTTCTTGCTTTTTATTTATTTGGACTTACCAATCTAGCTACCATTAATTTCTTAGTTTTTTATTTTCGCATTCTTCCCTTTGTATGTGATTTATAGTTATAAATACTTAATGGAGTTGACTCTAGAATTTTATATTCTAATCTAGTTACGGTGAGGTATGCGCTGAAAATTATTTATGAGTTAACTACAAGGGACCCTTATACTATAGCAATGAAATTAGGTAACAATTTAAATCTTCATAATAGTTTTACATTCAAGTAGTGTTTGTTTTTTATTATTATTTTCATTGTTATGTTGGACAACAATTTCTGTTTAATATATCATAGTCAATACTTAAAAAAGTATTTGATATTCTTATTTAAGATTAATATTTCTTTAAGAATAGATTATTTATTTTTTTATTAAAAAAATTATCTTAACATAGTTTTTAACCTTTTTCTTGAACATTTGTTGTGCACTGATGATATGAGAGGCATGACATGGTTTTTTTTTTCTTCGGACGAATTTATTCATGAAATAGTAGGAGTAAGAGTCTGTTTGAAAAGTTTTAAAAGTAATTTTTTTTTAACTTTTGATTTATGAAAAGTAGTTATATTAATGTCTGATACAATTTTTAAAATTAAATTACAATTTTTTAAAAAACTATTTAGGAGATTATAGAGAAGTTAAAACAAATGACTTCTCTTATAATACTACTATTTTTTATCACATTTCTATAAAATAAGTACTTTTAGAACCAAAAATCTAAACTTAAAATAACTTATTTATAAACTACTTTTAATATAGTTATTTATTGTTTATTTTATTTTTTCAAAAGAAAGTTAATTAAGTTATTTACCCAAAATAAACCTAATATCCCAATGAAAATTTAAAAATATTTTTAGTAATTCTTAATAATATAGGTTAGTTATCCGCACCACAAAACTAATTTTGTCCCCACCCCAAAACTAATATAGGTTATTGGTAATTTTTGTATACATTTTCATGTTTAAAATAAGACTGAATAACAATTTTAGTCTTTTTTTTAATGGAAGATAGAGAAATTCGAACTCGTAATCTTTTAGATTAGTATAGAAACACTATGGGCCCATTTGGGAAGCTTTAAAAGTAACTTTTTTGAGCTTTTGTCTTATGAAAAGTAGTAGTATTAATGTTTGGTGCAATTTTCAAAACCAAATTACAGTTTTCTAAGAAGTTATTTAAAAACTTATACAGAAGTTTAAAAAAATGACTTCTCTCATAATACTTATACTTTTTATCACATTTCTATAAAATAAGCACTTTTAAAACTAAAAAGCCAAATACAAATTAAAAAGTAATTATATTTTAAAATTATAATATTATAATATAATTATAAAAATTATTATAATACTATATATATTTACTTTTATTATCAAAATTTTTTGAACCGATCGTTTTTCCTATAATGATACCCCAAGTCTAATTAATAACCAAAGCTTCTATTTTACAATTCATTATATTTAAATCAAGAACTAAGTCCCCACCAAATCTAAACAAGAAAATTTTGATAAGGAGCTTTTGTTGCAACTTTGTCTATATGCATGAGCCAACAAATAACAATACTTTAGTTTATCTTTAAGTGAAAAGTTTAGCTAAAATTGGTAATGATCATTTTACCAAAATACCTTTTATATCAATAACAAAATCAAATCCACGTCCTTATAAAATATAAACAATCATGAACGATTGGCTACAGGTAACCCATATATGTACAAATCAAAAGTACTAGATTCTTTTCATAACTTCATCTTCAATCAATTTCAGTTAAACAATAAATTATGTAACTTTTGTTGAGATGCTGATAAATCATGTTAAATATAAAGATCATTGTTTTTTTTTTTAAATTGTGAATTTCACATAACATAATATAAATATTGTCGAATATTTATTATTTTATTTGTACTGTCTTTAAGCTAAATACAAACATAAGATTAGGAAATTAAAAAAATTAATGCAATATCGCTTATTCTTAAATGAAATTTTGGAAAAGGAAAAAAATTGGAAGTAAATTTTTCTGTAGCCTATTATTATCATCAATTGCAAGAGAAATAGATAATATTTAATATATCATTTCTCTGTTAATTATGTATTATTTTGGATTAGAAGATCTTTTTTCGAATAAAAACATATATTGTGTTGCTAGATTTTTCATTAAAAAAAAATGAGTATATTTTTTACTGAAAATTAATATGTGAAATAATTAATTTAGTAGAATGGTATTTTATTAGAGAATATCAAAATAAGAATTACATTACATAGTTAAACGTATTCAAATTTTAACTTATATCTTTTTAAAACTACTTTAAAAAATTTCAATTTTTACACATGTATCCTTATAATAGTTACAACTTTTTTTATAATTAATAATTGTACTTAGTTTTAAATAATTTTTTAGATAGACAATAATTCTTTTTATATTTTTATTGTTGTTTAGAGAGAACAGCAGTCACATACAAATACAACCCTTGTATCTTACGGAAGATACTGTGCAGTGGTGATGGGCATGGAAGTCAAATGAAGGAAAGCTCGCATGATATCATTTTCAGTAGGAAATTCATCTCAATTTTTATTTCGGAAAAGCTCTACATCTATGTAAAAATTACATGAATGGTATCCAAGTACCTTTCACTCCACATCAGGGGCGAAGCTATATTGTAGCAAAGGGGGGCAATGGCCCCCTAATTTTAATTTTTTACATGTAAATTATATGTAAATTTCAGTTTAGCCCCTCCTAAAATTTTATTTTAGTCTTTTTTTATTATATAAATATTTTTAGCCCCCCTCTAATTTTAAATCTAGCTCCGCCCCTGCTCCACGCCTCACACACTCGTTTGTTTTACACGCACCTCTTATAACGTATATAACGTAATCATTATTTTGTGTGATCAACTTTTCTCAATGTCAACCTTTCCATACAACGTAAACATTCTTCTTCTTCCTGTTCTCCTTCGTTGTTTTCCTCTTTCGCATTTTTCTTCTCTGCATTATGGATCTAGATTGACTTCAATGCAATTAGCTTCGTCATTCATCTTCTTTTTTATTTTCTTCTTTGATCTGCACTTCTGAATTGAAATAATGAATGAATCAACTTCAAATTAGTTGAATGAATGCGATTTGGATAATTCTTCTAAAATGCATCAATTTGATGAGGTTTGAATTATTGAATTTTGAATCGAATTCAATGGAATTAAATTGCTAATTTTATTTTTTGAAGTGAATTGAATGGACTGAGGTGATCTATATCTGAATTGAAATGAATTGAATTGATAATATGTAACTGTGAATAACTGTGAGTGTGAGTAATTGTGAGTAAATGTGAGTAACTTTTTGGTTCGGTAATTACGAAAGAGTTGATTCACCATGTGGATGTTTTCAATTTGTTATGCAGAAAGGAGTCTAAAAATAGTTAGACAAATATAGGGTTCAGGGTTTAGGGTTCAGGTTTTATGGTTTAGAGTTTAGGGGTTTAGGGTTTAGGGTTTAGGGTTTTAGGGTTTTAGGGGTTTAAGGTTTATGGTTTCAGGGTTCAGTGTTCAAGGTTCTGGGTTTAGTATTTAGGGTTTAGGGTTTAGGATTCTGGGTTTAGTGTTTAGTGTTTAGGGTTTAGTGGTTTAGGGTTCAGGTTTTAAAGTTTAGGGTTTAGGGTTCAGGATTTAGGGGTTCAGTGTGTTTCCAACTTTCGGTTTGCCAAGTGTATCAATTTCGGTTCACTGTGTTCAGGGTTCAGGGTTTAGGGTTTTAGGAGTTTAGGGGTTCGGGGTTTAGGGTTTAGGGGTTAGGTTTTAGGGTTCAGGGTTCAAGGTTCAGGGTTTTAGGGGTTTTGGGTTTATGATTTTAGGGTTTAGGGTTTTATGGTTTAGTATTTTAGGGGTTTAGGGTTTATCAGTTCAGGGTTCAGTGTTCAGGGTTATGGTTTTAGTATTTAGGGTTTAGGGTTTAGGGTTTAGGGGTTCATTGTGTTTCCATCTTTTGGTTCGCCCAGTCTATTAATTTCGGTTCACTGTGTTCTTTTGGAGTTCATAATGTATTGGTAAATACAGTGATTGCAATCACTGAGAACCTGGAATAAAACAGTAGCCATACAGTTCCAACAGATATATAAATTAACATCTCAGATGAGTAATCCATGTTTAATCAAATATAAATATTAACATTAACGTTAGATTAATATTCACATATATACATTTCCTCCATTAATGGTTTCCCCCAGCATAAACCCTCATCTGAGAAATTATTAATCCCTGAAAGGTATGCAAAAATTGAACAACATAAATCAACAACACTCAACCGAACTCATTTCATTTACTGAATAATTTACAAGAAAATAACTTACAACAAATTTGTTCAGTTTCTTCCTCGAATCAGGTATATTTTCTGGTAGCTTATTGATAGGGACAAGCACATAGAATTTCTTTTTGTTCACATCGGCAATCCACAACCACCAATGCACTCCATTGCAAATTGGCACAAATAGCAGAAGTTTGGAAAAATAATAAAATATTTCAGTCAAAACAATAGCAAACAAGAGAATTATCAAATAATTTTTAGAGATTACAACTTAGAAATGGATGCGATGCAAGTTTTCTTTTGTAAAAAAACTACCGGTGGTGGGCATACTATTCAATATCGAACCGATAGGCCTTGTTTGTACTTTTATCAATGTAGGACTCGCTATATGTTCCCAACATAAAATTTTGCAAAAAGAATATTAGTTAAATCATATTTGCACTAAACCAACACAATTCATGCATTGAACCAGAAATAATTCATGTGCTGAATAATACTTGAAAAACATTCAATTATCATGAGAAAAGTTTTCTTTATGCAAAAGAACTCAACAAAAAACATAACAATGAGGTGAATCAATATTAACATTCCCACTCTACCGAACAGCAATCAGCAGTGAATGAGAAATTTAGCTTACCACAATATCCAATAGCACAATGTATATTAGTTTTTAATATCGCCGAACTTTTATTTCATTGAGAATCATGCTGTATATACAAACCACCTACAGGATGAAAATTTATGAGATATACTATATAAGATTGTTTAGAAAAATCATTAACGTTAACGCAAATGCCAAAAGATTTACCGTGGCATGCACTTGTTCTTTGAGCATTAGAGACATGAAATATTCTCTTAATCCCTCGTAAAGTGCCTCGTGTTTCAAGACAAATATTGGATCATATTCATTGCTACCATCTTTTGTCTTTTTCACATGTGTCATCCAATGATAACACTTTTCAATCAACTCATTTGTGATTTTTTTCTTTTTCTCTGAGGTTTTGTAAACTTCAGAAGTTGGTAAGGTTAGTTCTGATGTTGTTGCTTCAGTAAAGTTTAATGCTGTTGTCACTCCAGCATCTACCACTGCCTCTTTCAAGATTTGAAGCTGTGAAACATTCAGTTGAGAGGGCTGACTTGGTTAAGATACTGGTGGATTTATCTCAAGGTTAAAGGAAGGCCTTTCATCTTTCCTTTCCCTAAGTTGAGTAGCACTGCAAGATGATATATATTTAACAAAGATATTAAACAAAAATGATATTTAATCATTGTAATGAACCGAAATTTAAACAAATAGTGAACTAAAATCCAAACTTATAGTGAACCCAAATGATATTAAACAAAAATGATATTAAAGAAAAGCAAGTAACATACCTATCAAATGATGACAAGATTAGAGTTTTTTTTTTCTGATTTCCATGCCACCGGAGGTTCTTGGGATTGTTGCTATTCTTCTTCATCAAAAATTTCATAGACATCTTCATCTTTGAAAAATTCTTCAATAATAGAAATCGTAAGTGACACCGTAACATCTTGCTTTTTGTGTTTTGGAGGGCAGCTATAAAAAACAGAAGAGAGTCCAAAGATAGAGAGTCCAAAGACAACAACACATTGAATTTATTTCTGGTTTCAATTGAACTATAATTAAACCATGTATAAGCAGTAAACATTATCGGTATTTATATAAGCAGTAAAACTTACACATCAACAGGTGCTTCTTGTTCGGATTGCTGTGCCACTGAAGGTTCTTTGAATTGTTGTTCTTCTTCTTTGACAGGGCTATTGCATTAAATAAAAAACAGTTCAATAACAACCCAGAATTATTATCCTATACCATTAAAATTAATAAAAAGAATTTTTATATGAAACTTAATAGACATAGTCATCTTTGATTAATTTTTTAATTATAGAACTTGTAAGAGACACCGTAACACCTTATTTTTTAGGTTCTGGAGGGCAGCTGTAATAAATAGAAGAGAGTCCAAAGACAAGAACACATTGAATTCATTTCTGGTTTCAACTAAACTATAATTAAACCATGTATAAGCAGTAAATATTGAACAAGATTCATGTGGTGAATAAATATTTATTAACTTACTCATTGTTAGAAGTTTGTTGTGTTTCATTTTGTGGAGGCACATAGATGAAGTCATCTTTGATCAACTCTTCCTGGACAGAAATTGGAAGAGACAATGCAAGAGGATGTCTAAGGAATGTAAATAAGGATAAAGTTAATGTTGAAAATTAGAATTTGTTTTGAAAAATAAGAATTTGCACATTGAAAAACTCACACTTTCAAAGATTGAGAATGAGTTTTTTGTCGAAACTCAACGATTTGTAGCTCAGAATCAGGTGTAGCTCTAGTGAGATTTAAACACATTTACCTTGTGATTAATTAAACAAAAATTATTACCTAAATCTAAAAGAATAACATAAATATTTTTAACTTACACTGTTGGAGTTTTAAAAGTCATTCTTAAGAAGATTTTTTTTTCTAAAATATTTAACCGTGCTTTTCGGGGTTGTTTTCCTAAAAAAAGATAACAAATTAAAATTAGAAACTAAGATTAAAAGCAGAGGTTTAGAAATACATTAAATTCATTTTTAGGCAACCCCTGAACCGAAAGTAGAATATTTAGTGAACCAATTTACCTGGTATTGCTCGCGGCATTTACAGAAGGTGTAGAGCTTTCTTGAGTCTGTAAGAGTTGCTCGCTATCCAGATTTACAGTTGGCACTCTAAGAAAGTTTAAATAAATATTAGTAATTGAATTTAGAGGAATTAGAAAAGGTTGTAGAAAAAGTAAGCAAAGAAAGAAAAAGAACTCGGGAATAATAAACTGAATCTTACGTCTGAGAGAATTCATTTTGTGTCTGTGGAGAGTCAAAATGATTCGGAGCAATGTTTACTGACTGAGCTCCATCATTTCTTTTCTTTGATCTCTTTTCTCTTATCATCTCCAATGCTCATTTTCTTCTTTCCTCAGCATTGTCTTTTGCTTGTTCACTTCTGAAAGTTCATAAATTAAGTATCAAGGAATCTAGAACATAAGAATCAATAAAAGAAAATATGATTTGAGAAACTTACTCCTTGTCAGATTGGGCTTGTGTTTTTGCCACCCTTTCGGTTGTTTTCTTTTTATTACGGGTGTTTTTTCGATTTCATTTTCTCTGAAATACAGACAAACACATCGAATTTATATCAGAGACAAAACACTAACAATGAAGTCAATCAAACTCACAGAAACCACCGAACCGAATTGAATTAAAGTACTAAAACAAAAATTAGAAGCTCACCGAATCGAAATTAATTCATTTGCTCACAGAAGTTACACAATACTTACTAGCTTTCAGATTCACTTGTGCTCTCTGAATCTATCGGCACAGGATTTGTTTTTTAACCACCTTCGGTGGTTGTTTTCTTTTTTTGTTATGTTTTTTTTTTATTTCTTCTTCTCTGCAATACATAAGAACAAGCACATAAGAACAAATTTAAGCAAATACAAGTTAAATGAAATTAATATGAAAATTAAAATTACTAGATTTCGCATATTCGGAAAATCTTTCCTCTTCCGAAGAAGAATCCATCTCGACAATTTTTTTTATTTTTTATTTTTGTCCAAGTTACTTCTTTTTGTTTTTACTTTCTTTTTTCCCTTGTTGTATAGAAGTCCCTACAATAGAAACAAGGACTCAATTATTTAATTATCAAGAAAACACGTTATCAATGCGGTGAACCAAATGAAGCAATCCTACCAAACCAAAAAATATTCAAATGGTGAATAGTACATGAAAACTATTTAATCATGAAGAAAAATATTTCTTAATGCAGAAACATTTGTTTGAACAAATTAACAATTGCAAGTAAGACAAATAAATTAATTATAATGTAAAACAGAAGTTTATTTAGTCAGTCAAGTATTTTAAAAGCATTTGAAAGCAAAATTTTGAGAGAATTTTAGTAGAGTATTTACCAATGGTTCTGTTGCTTCTCTAGAAATCCGTTCAAGGATCATTTGCCTTGTCCAATGGGCCACCCACGGTGCAGGAGGAGCGTCATGTACAAATAGGCGGTGGAACTTAGTTTCGTGGAAGTGTATCAAGCACATTACTTGTCTACTGGATTCAGGTTGTTGTAATCAACCTTATCAGAAAAACAATTCTCTACAATATTTTAATAGCAAAAATTAGTAAAAAATAGTCAGTTTAATTTTATGGACACCAATGAACTGAAAATAAGCAGTAAGTGAAAAATGTATTACCTCAGTTTGTTATGCCGAGGGCAGCTGCTACTTTTCGAGGAGTTATGTATATTTTTCCCTGGAGAGTTTTCAGGCATCCTTTCTCTTCATCAAAGCGATCAAGCAATTATTTCAAGAGGGTATTAGAGACATTCATTTCTGGGACATTTGCCAGGACACCAAATCCCATTTTTTTCACAATATCTTTCTTTTCTTTATTCATTTCCCTATATACTGTTGCTATTGCCTTTGTTTAGCATCTGCAATAGTGAGTTTTTTGCAAGTTTTGAAATAGAATGTGAGGATATATTTATAATACAAAATAGATATTATTTGGATGAAAGCTGATAAATATATTTAATCTGCTTACCTTATAATGTGTCTTCTCCTTCATTGTTGCCATTTTCTTGTTGTGTTTTGCTGTAATGAAAAATTTTGGTCAATACTTCATTGAATACATCAACAAGCACAAGCAGGTATATCTTAATCAAGTCAATTAAAATGCCACAAGCCACCGAACCGAAACTAATTCATGCACAGAACCAAAATCACAAAGGCCACCGAACTGAAAAACGTTCATGTGGTTAATAAATGATGATCAACTTTCAATCAACAAGAATAGTACTCCTCTATGCAAAAGAAGTACTGAAGATAGTAACAATTTTTTTCAAAACTCTAGTTAAACTATCCACACAAATAAGAACAAGCACATATATCTTAACCAAATCAACATCTTCCAAAGGAAAAGTTTTTCAAATTTCATCAATTAGGTGTTCTTTTAAAATGATATTTGCAGATTGGCTTCTTTAAAACTCTTACTAAAACTTGATATCTTTCTTTAAGTATCAAGGTTAACTATAATTCGTGCTAAAATCTATCCAATATGATGAGACAATTTTACAGTAGTATGGCTTATCAAAGTGAAATAGTTTTCTCTAATTTCAATTGTTCTAAACAAAATTTATTCAATACATCAAAAGCACAAGCATGTATATCTTAATCAAGTTAATAAAAATGCCACAACCTACCAAACCGAAACTCATTCATGCACAGAACCAAAATCACAAAGGCCACCGAACTAAAAAGCATTCATGTGGTTAATAAATGATGATCAACTTTCAATCAACAAGAATAGTATTCTTCCATGCAAAAGAAGTACTGAAGATAGTAACAAAGTTCTAGTTAAATATCCATACCAATAAGAACAAGCACGTATATCTTAAAGCCCTAGTTACACTAAATTGAATGAAAATAACAATAAATATCATTTCAAATCCTAGTTATACAGTAAAAATTATTCACAATAGTTCAATATACTAAAAGAAGCAAATCATACCGGTAAAACTAAAATGCAACTAAGGAAAGCGATACATTGCAAGATTTCAGATGAACAGTAGTTTTCTCGTACCTTTGGTAGTCTTTGTTGCTATTTTCGTTTGTTTCTGGTTGTTGCTTGCAAAATCTTCTTTTGATTTCTTTCCAGTAGTGGTTTCCGCAGAGAATGTGATTGAAGTTTGACTGATTTTGAGAGAGATTCGAAGAGATGGAGCGTTTTCGTGTGTGTTAAAGAAGAATGAACGTTTTTTCATAATGAAGCACGAATGAAGTAGTCGTTTCGTTTGTATGGGATGCGTGAAAGTCATGTTTATTTAATGATATTGAGAAGCGCGTTAGTTATTTTGGGTTTGGGCCAACTTAGTTACATGGTTACATGGATGTGTAGCAGGCCCGTTTTTATTTATGGTCTATTTGTCATAAGAAGTAACTTCATATCAGTTTTTGCGTCATAAATAGTAATTAGGAACTCAAACCATCTCTCTCTTTTCTATTAGAAAAATCTAACTTTAGTCCATTTTATGGTCCCACTTAATTATTTACTTAAAATAATTGGAAAAGAAGAGACAATAGTCTCTGCACACTATCCAAGAATAGAGAAGCACGAGTGAGTCCCTCTGAACAGGGATTTTCTTCCTCCAATAATAACTTGCCACATGGAAAGTTATTATAAAAAATATTTATATAACATTATAATTAATTAAATAATTAAATTATAATTAATTAATTAATAATTATAATATATAACTATTAATTAATTAATTATAGTTTAATTATTTAATATAATTATTTATTTAATTATAATTTAATATAACTATTTATTTTAAAGGTAAGTTACACCATTGGATATCAAGAGTCCATCTGAGGAGCGATTCTTTTCTCTTGAATTATGTGAAAGGATTCATCTTCTTTCTTTTTCAACGAATAAAACGGTATCTTGTCAGAAAAAATAGGTTGAAAATTTACCTATTGGAATTACTTTAAAGGATGAGTAGTTCTTTTCTCTTACAATTAAATTCAAATTTTATATATCTTGAAATAATTTGATTTTTTTAAATTTATTGTGTTTTACATTTTACCAAGTTTTTATTTTTTATTTTTTTAAAAAACAATTCAAATAACTTTCATTCAAAAAATATGCTAAGATAACATGGGATATACCAATCTTTGAATATATGCTCCAGGTGGGAATTAAGTAATAAAATAAGGATTATAATATAAAAATAATTGTATGGTGTTAGCTACCAAAAAAATTTTGTTTATAGAGTATTAAATTGTAGGAGATTATTTATTTGTTGAGTATGACATAATAATTTAAATACGAATTTAAATTCTATTATTCTTCTATTACTAATATTCAATTTATGAATTTGTGAATTTGTATCATCTGCTTTGTGTGTAAAAAAATTAATTACTTTTATATTTTCAAATACATTTTTTTAGGTAGTCATGTATATTTAGGAATTAGTAATTATAAAATTTTTTATTTGGTAATTATATTATCATACAAATTAAACCATTTTTAAATATTGAAATTAAATTTTTCTTTCCTAATACAGTAATTATTGAAATATATATATATATA
>NC_029772.3:57920817-57953151 GCF_000817695.3 Arachis duranensis | reverse complement strand
TCAGATCCAATAGTACGTAAAGGCCCAATCCACTAAATTGGCCACCCTCCGCAAATTGACCTCCTTGTAAGAGGTCGGGTTCGACATAAGTTCTGCCACAAAGAAGTCGGGGACGAAGATTAATTGGCAGATAACACTTATTCAAATAGGTAACTGCCCCTAAAATCTATCAACCCACTTCCAGGGGTCAAATCTCAACCTCCCCAAGATAAAGGGACGGTTATCCTCTTTAAAAGGTGGAACCACTCCAACGGTGGTTATGGGTTCACCACTATAAGTACACTGACGACCCTTAGGTATCTCTAAGTTCCCATACTCTCTAAACCTGCTTGAACCCTTGCTGACTTAGGCATCGGAGTGTCTTTGCAGGTACCACCCACTTCTTCTCAGTCCTTCGAATACAAGTCGGACGAATGTCTCAAACGCGGGGGACCAAGCCTGAAGGCCTTCTTCCCGAAACGATTAGGCCAACCTCGCGAGTCCAACCCATCAATCTCTGGTTACCCAATGTAACATTGGCACCGTTGTCGGGGACCCGAGAGATCATCCTACGATGGCGGACAACTCACCCAAAGATGGCCACGCCACAACCGATTCAGAACAAGAAAATCTGAACACGGGAAACAATGATGCGGACATGGCCCTCCACCAGGAAGCGAATGACCAACACAAAGAAGGTACCTCTGGGTTAAAAAACCCAAAGGTAAATTCTTCGGAAGGACGTGAATCAGGGAAGGAAGGGCTGTCCCATGTAGTTGAACTAATGGTATTGGTCCATGGCCATCAAGACAACTCACCCAAAGATGGCCACGCCACGACTGATTCAGAACAAGAAAATCTGAACACGGGAAACAATGATGCGGACATGGCCCTCCACCAGGAAGCGAATGACCAACACAAAGAAGGTACCTCTGGGTTAAAAAATCCAAAGGTAAATTCTTCAGAAGGATGCGAATCAGGGAAGGAAGGGCCGTCCCATGCAGTTGAACTAATGGTATTGGTCCATGGCCATCAAGGACGTCTGGAGCAGCTAGAACAGGAATTAGAACGACAACGAGAGGCAGAGAGGAACTTAAGGGAAGAGATAGAGTGACGAAAAGAGTTAGAAGAAAAACTCTTAAAACTAGAATCTTCCCTTAAAAGTCAGAACTCTCGCAGTGACCGAGAAGATTCACCCTTGGGGGAAGACGACCCGTTCAGTGAAGATATAATGAGGGCAAAAGTTCCAAGGAACTTCAAAAGCCCAGATATGGACCTCTATGACGGGACCACGGATCCAAAGTATCATTTGAGCAACTTCAAAAGTCGGATGTACCTGGCCGACGCTTCTGATGCCACTCGCTGCAAAGCTTTCCCGACCACCTTGACGAAAGCAGTGATGAAGTGGTTCGACAGCCTCCCTCCAAGAGCGGTCACGAGCTTCGATGACCTCTCGCAGAAATTCCTGATGCGATTTTCCATTCAAAAAGATAAGGTAAAGTAGGCACCGAGCCTCTTGGGTGAAAAACAGGAGGTCGGAAAACCTTTAAGGAACTACATGAAAAGGTTCAACAAAGCGTACTTGAAGATTCAAGACTTGCCCACGGAGGCAGTAATCATGGGCCTAGTAAATGGACTCAGGGAAGGCTCCTTCTCCCAGTCCATATCAAAAAGGCACCCTACCTCCTTGAATGATGTACAAGAAAGAGCCAAAAAGTACATCAACATGGAGGAAAATGCTAGACTACGAGAGACAAATTAGAGGCTTGGGCACTCTTATCTTCCGAAAGAGAAAGAGAGAGAACCCAAGAAAAAGGAGGAGATCGGCATAGAGAAGCCAAGGAGATATCACTCTTATACTCCTCTGAAAGTTTTCCTAGTTGATGTGTATAGGGAAATTTACCACACTGAAAGGCTTCCACCCCCTAGGCCCATCAAGAACAAAAAGGGGGGAAGTCGTGGCGACTACTGCGAATACTATAAGATGTATGGTCACCCTACAAATGACTATTACGACCTCAAAAACGTGATAGAAAAACTTGCCAGGGAAGGTCGGCTAGACAGATATCTCATAAAAAGGTCGGACAATCATGGAAAAAGGAAGCGAGATGACAGTGACCGAAGAGACCCACCACCACAGACTCCAGAGAGACATATACACATGATCTCAGGAGGATTTTGGGGAGGAGGGCTCACCAAGTCATCTCGCAAGAGACATCTAAAACGGGTCTACCAGGTCTGGAGCGAGACTCCCGATCTCCCAACCATCTCATTCACCAAAGAGGATGGGCAAGGGATCGTCCCCGGGCATGACAACCCGGTGGTGATAACCATGATCCTGGTAAATGCCCATCTCCACAGAACCTTGGTGGATCAAGGGAGCTCGGCTGACATCCTCTTCAAGCCAGCATTCGACAAACTAGGGTTGGATGAAAGGGAGCTAAAAGCTTACCCGGACACCTTGTATGGACTAGAAGATATGCCAATAAAGCCATTAGGATACATACCCCTCCACACGACCTTTAGAAAGGGGGAAAAATCCAAAACTCTGAGCGTTGACTTTATAGTCGTCGATGTTGGGTCGGCGTATAATGCCTTAACTGGCAGGATCACCTTGAATCGGCTCGGAGCGGTGGTGTCAACCCCTCACCTTTGCATGAAATTACCAACGCCTAAGGGAATAGCGACGGTGCGGGGAGACCAGAAATTGGCAAGAAAATGCTACAATGAAAGCTTGAACCTTAGAGGAAAGGGCAAGGAAGTTCACACCATAGAGCTCGGTGGGGTAAAAGCTAAAGAAGAGTTATGGCCACAACCGGGTGGAAAAACTGAAGAGGTTCAAATCGGAGAAGAGGAAAGAAAAAACACCAACATAGGAGCCAGTCTAGATGGAGATTTCAAACAGAGGCTGATAAAGCTCCTACGAGATAATCCTGACTTCTTCGCCTGGAAAGCTTCCGACATGCCAGGGATAGACCCCCTTCTCATGTCCCACAAGCTTTCAGTACACCCCAGATCGCGACCTGTACAGCAGCGCAGGCGTAAGCTCAGACCAAAACGAGCTCAAGTGGTGGAGGAGCAAGTACAAGCCCTCTTAGAGGCTGACTTCATCAGAGAGGTCAAGTATCCGGCATGGCTGGTAAATGTAGTGCTGGTCAAAAAGCAAAACGGCAAGTGGATGATGTGCATCGATTATACTGACCTGAACAAGACATGCCCCAAAGAACCCATATCCACTTCCAAGTATTGATACTCTAGTAGACGCGAGCTCAGGGTATCAATACCTGTCGTTTATGGATGCCTACTCGGGATACAATCAAATCCCGATGTATAAGCTGGATGAAAAAAAACCTCATTCATCACACCCAGAGTGAACTACTGCTATGTGGTCATGCCTTTTGGATCGAAAAATGCTGGGGCCATATACCAAAGGTTGATGAATAAGTTGTTTGCTTCCGACCTCGGAAACTTAATGGAGGTCTACGTGGACGACATGCTAGTAAAAACCAGGGAGGAGACCGACCTCTTGATAGATCTCTCGCAAGTTTTCAACATCGTAAGGTTACATGGGATGAGATTAAATCCTACAAAATATACCTTTGCGGTAGAGGCTGGAAAATTTCTAGGGTTCATGCTAACACAAAGGAGGATCGAAGCGAATCCCGACAAGTGCAAAGCTATTCTAGAAATGAAAAGCCCGACTTGCCTAAGAGAGGTTCAGCAATTGAACGACAGACTTGCTGCCCTCTCCAGGTTCCTGGCGGGATCGGCACTAAGATCCCTTCCACTATTCTCTCTACTAAGAAAAGGATGCCAGTTTGAATGGACTCCAGAATGCAAAGAAGCATTCCAGGAGTTCAAAAGGTTTTTGAACCAACCTCCAATTCTGACCCGACCCATAGTCGGGGAAGAGCTCGTCCTGTATCTATCGGTAGCAGACAAAGCTATAGCATCAGCTCTAATACGGGAAGATGAGGTCGGGCAGCATTCTGTATATCTCACCAGCAAAGTTCTACAAGGCCCTGAACTAAAATATCAAAAACTTGAAAAGTTTGCATACTCCTTAGTAGTAGCCTTACGACGGCTGCGTCTTTATTTTCAGGCATACACAATAAAGGTACGCACGAACCAGCCCATGAAGCAGATCCTTCAAAAGATAGATATTGTGGGTAGAATGGTTCAATGGGCAATAGAGCTCTCCGAGTTTGACCTAAAGTACAAAACTCGGGCGGCAATAAAAGTTCAATGCCTCACTAACTTCATAGCAGAATACGCAGGAGACCAAGAGAAAAAATCTACTACATGGGAGTTATATGTAGATGGATCCTCCAACAAGGTTGGAAGCGGTGCAAGCATAATACTGATCAGTGAAGGAGGAACGTAAATAGAAGTCTCCCTCAAATTCGATTTCCTAGCTTCCAACAATCAGGCAGAATCTGAAGCCCTGATTGCAGGGTTAAAACTAGCAGAAGAAGCCGGTGCAACCAAAGTAATGATATTCAGCGACTCTCAGGTGGTAACTTCCCAAATAAACGGAGAGTATTAGGCTAAAGACCGCAACATGAAAAGGTACTTAGACAAAACCTTGGAGAATCTTAGGCACTTTGAAGAGACCGAGATCAAGCATATAACTCGGGACCTCAACAGCAGGGCAGACGCCCTCCCCAAGTTTGCAAGTACCAAACCAGGAGGGAACAACAGAAGCCTATTCCAAGAAACTCTTTCAGAACCCTCTGTGGTCAAAATAGAGGCAGTTCAAGATGTCCTTGAAGTCACCAGGTTAGACCTCGGGTGGATGATGCCCTTAGTAGAATACCTAAAATTCAACATCCTCCCCAAAGAGGAAAAAGAGGCCAAAAAGATCCGGAGGGAAGTACAAAACTACACCCTGGTGAAAAATATCCTCTACAAAAGGGAAATATCAACACCGCTACTAAAATGCGTCTCGACCTCAAGGACAATCGAGGTGTTAGAGGAGGTTCACAATGTAATTTGCGGGAACCATCTTGGGGCCAGGTCGTTAGCCAGAAAAGTAATCCGAGCTGGGTTCTATTGGCCGACCTTGCAAAGAGATGCCACATAATTTGTGAAGAAGTGCCAACCATGCCAAATGCACGCAAACTTTCATGTAGCTCCCCCCGAGGAGCTCATTAGTATAACTTCCCCATGGCCTTTCGCAAAATGGGGGTTGGACTCGTTATGACCATTCCCCCAAGCGTCGGGACAAGTAAAATACCTAATAGTGGGAGTGGATTATTTCACAAAGTGGATAGAAGCAGAACCATTGGCCACCATCACCACTCAGAGAAGTCGAAAGTTCCTCTACAAAAATATTATCACCAGGTATGGAGTACCTCACTCCATCACCACTGATAATGGCACTCAGCTCACCGACTCAACCTTCAAAAACCTGGTAGCCATCGTGAAGATCAAACATCAGTTTACATCGGTGGAACATCCACAAGCAAATGGACAAGCCGAGGCAGTAAACAAGGTTATACTGACAGGGTTGAAGAAAAGGTTGCAGGACGCAAAGGGAGCCTGGGCCGAGGAACTCCCACAAGTACTTTGGGCTTATCGGACTACACCTCAATCTGCCACAAGGGAAACACCCTTCCGACTTGCTTACGACATAGAAGCCATGATACTAGTAGAAATCAACGAGCAAAATCCAAGGGTGAGCTTCTACGATGAAGTTGGAAACATACAAGGACACAAAGAAGAACTTGAGCTACTTCCTGAAGTCCGAGAACAAGTCCAAATAAGAGAGGCAGCATTGAAACAAAGGGTGACAAATAGATATAACAAAAAGGTCATTCGAAGAATTTTCACCCCAGACGACCTGATCTTGATTAGAAACAACATAGAAGTCAACAAATCTGGGGACGGCAGGCTCGCAGCAAATTGGAAAGGACCATACAAAATTAAGGAGGTCTTAGGAAAAGGCTACTATAAAGTGATCGACTTAAACGGCACCGAGCTACCTAGGTCGTGGCATACTTGTAACATAAAAAGGTACTATAGTTAAAAGCAAACTCCACTCCCTGATGTACTCTTTTCCCAACTTCATGGTTTTTTCCCAAAGAAAGGGTTTTTTTGAAGGGGGGTTTTAACGAGGCATCAAAGTGGAGACTAAGGGGCAACAAAAATGATCAAAACCCTTAGTAGCAAAAAAGTACCTTCAAATAAAGATCTTTTTCTCATATCTCTTTGCGAAATTCCTTTTTATGCTTTCACTCTCTATGAAACGCACCGACTTATGCTCGACAAAGCGTAAAAATCCCATGAACCGACCTAGATGGTCATCAAGATAAAACGACGAGGTAGAAGTCAGTGTAAAGAGGTTATAAAAGTAGATCATGAAAGAACTCGGAAATTAGTCGACTTATAAGTCGGAAAAACCTAGAAAAAATGAAATGCATCACATAAATAACCTGAGTTACGGAAACTCAATAAGAAAAAGTTGAGTACGAGGAATATCAAAAACAGATAAGAAAATCCATCAAAACCCAGAGACAGAAACTGTCCCCAAGTCTTTAAGAAAAAGTTCAAGAAAACTTGGACAAAGGACAGTCGGCCAAGGTAAAGGTTTTTCAAAGCAAAGGGTTTTTGACAAAGAAAAAGATCAAAAGAGGTTTTCTCAAAAACTTGAATAAAAGCACGCAGACCAACGTAAACATAACCTAAAACCCTTATCCAAAAAAGGGTATTTTTAATTTTGTTTTTTGCCACAAAGGGCCAAAAAATGTCAACATATCAACAGTCACCACAGAAAACAATAAAAATAAAAATTGTTTACAAAATGGGGGACCCACAGGTCGGGCCCCCATATAGCCATCATATAAATCGGTTGAAAGAAGGAAGGTCACCACCATCGATAGGAAGATCATCACCAGAGCCAGGGAGAGTAGTCAGAGCACCATCAGAACCAGGGAAAGAAGTCAGGGCAACACTAATGGAGGACGGGGCAAGTTGATTGGAACCCTTCTCGGAAGCCTTCGAGGAACTCGGGGCATCTCCTGGTCGGGGCGGGGATTCTATTATCCTCTGACCCCGAGTCTTCAGCTCGAATTCGGACACAGGTCGGGGAGGAAAAACAATAGCCCCATCGACCACGATTTTATCAGGATCCAAGAGAGAGAGATCCAGGTCGGGAGCAACAACCCCGACCTGTTCCTTGAAGATCCTACACTCCTCCTCGGCCCCTTCGGAGATAGAGTCCTCCAACTCCACATAGGCATTCCGAGCTCTCACCAAATCCTTCTTCACCTCCACAAGGTCCTTGAACAAACTCGTATAACTCTACTCCACCTTCTTCCTCAGACCCTCCGCCATGGCACACTGGGCCTGCAACTTCCTTTCCCTCTCCCGGAGATGATTCCTCTCCTCCTCCAACTCGGCGACCTCCTTCTTCAATCTCTTCTCCCCTTCTTGATATAAAAGAATCCTCCCCTCTAGCTCCTCAACCCTCAGGGATGAACCCAAAGAGTTGAGGGGAGTCTTCTCAAAAATATCCAGAAGCTTAGTGCACACACCCGCCGCCCTAACACTCCCTTGAACCAGAAAATTAAGGTGGTGTCAAACGGAAGCATCGTCCATACTTATACGAGTATGAGGATAGATATAATTCTGAACGAACTGAGGCGCATTAAACTTGGCCTCACCCTCAAAAGAAAAGCTAGACTCAAAAGTCTTGCACTTCTTCTTCTCTGGCTCAGGGGAAGATGGGGGAGGAGGGGAGGGAAGAGAAGAGGTTGAAGAGGATATGACAATAGGTCGGGTGGGGGCCCCCAAGTTTTGAGGAGGAGGAGGAGGGGGAGGAGGAAGAGGGCCAGCAGCCCTAGCACCACCAGTCCTGGTGCGAGACCTCGACTTGACCTCCTGGACTCTCTTATATGTCTCTCGCAAATTCTTCTTCGCTATTTCTGCAAAAAACCATTAGATAGAAAGTCAGCATACAAGTCAGAAAAGACAACTTGGAAAAAACTATCAGGTGGAAAACAGAATATAAAAACATGATGCTATCTAATTGGGCATGCACAAAGGTCGAAGACCCTTGCAGGAACTTTTTCGTCTCTAAGAAAGGGGCTCTTCCCCATGCTTCTCGGAAGAACCCCACGACGGCCACCTCCACCTCATCTAAGTCATCCAACCCATATTTTTCACAGGGGAGAAGTGATAAACCCCAATTTCGTGGTTTATTTTGTGCTTAATTTGGGGGATTTTATCACCTTTCCTATATTTATTCAATGAAATAGCATGGTTTTGCAATTCTCCCTTGATTTGTGCTTAAGTGTAAAAACATGCTTTTTAGGCCCTAAAATTGGTGATTTTAATTCACTTTAAATTCCATTCGATGCCTTGATGTGTTTGTTGAGTGATTTTAGGTTCATAAGGCAAGTATTGGATGAAAGAAGTGAGGAGAAAAGCATGCAAGTGGGAGAACTCACGAAGAAATGAAGGAACCGTAAAGCTGTCAAGCCTGACCTTCTGGCACTCAATTCACCATAACTTGAGCTACAGAGGTCCAAATAAGGCGGTTTTAGTTGCGTTGGAAAGCTAACATCTGGGGCTTCGAAATGATATAAATTTTTCCATATGTTGCTTCGCGTATAGGGGCGCGCATGTGCACTTTGTGCGGACACGCCGATGATGCACGTGATTCACTAAGAAGCAATTCATGGCCAGCGATTTCTAGCTCATTTTGGGCCCAATCCAACTCATTTCCAATGCTATTTTATGCAGAATTCAAGCTTGGGCAATGGGGGAGCAATTAGTTGTAGCATTAGCATCATGTAGGTTAGTTTCTAGAGAGAGAAGCTCCCTCTTCTCTCTAGAATTAGGTTAGGTTAATCTCCATCTTAGATCTAGGTTCAATTACATGTTTTCATCTTGTTTCTTTTATGATTTCTTGTAGCTACATCTCTACTCTTCTTGATTCTCTTGTTAATTTCCCTTTTGAGCATCTTTTTGTGATTAATGAACACTTGTAGGATTTGGATCTCTTTTATGAAATTTATGTTTGATGTTCTTTTTATTGTTGATTTGATTTGTTGTTATTTAATTTCTTGCAATTGAATAGTGTAGATTTACTATTCTTGCATTTTTAATATGCTTTCTTTTTATGCCTTCCAAGTGTTTGATGAAATGCTTGGTTGGAAGTTAGAATAGAATTTTATGCTCTTGGCTTGGAAAGGTAACTTAGGAACTCTTGAGTTACTAATGTCCAAGTGATTGACGATTGGGAGCCATTAATGCTAGATCTCACTAATTGAATAGGTGTAGAACTAGGACTTATGGACTTGGATTAATATAGCTCACTTGATTTTCCTCTACTATTAGTTAGGGGTTAACTTAGTGGGATTCATCCTTGCCAATTCTCATGTTGTGGTTAGTGATAAGGATAGAGATCCTTGACCACCTAACCTTGCCAAGACCTTTTTGTTAGTTTATTTCCTTTGCCATTTATATTTCATGTCTCTTATCCCAAAAACCCCAAAATATACTTCATAGCCAATAATCATACACTTCATTGCAATTTCTCGTGAGACGACCCGGAGTCCAAATACTCCGGTTAATTCTTATTTGGGGTTTGTTCTTTGTGACAACCAAAAACTTTTGCATGTGAGGATTCTTTGTTGGTGTAGAACTATACTTATAACGAGAATTCATTCAATTGAGGAAACTCTATACCGACACAAGAGTCTACACATAAAAAATGGCGCCGTTGCCAAGGAGTTGCAATGGTGCTATGTTATTGGTTATTGTATATATGTGGATATTGTGAATATGTTTGCCTTTTACTTCTTTGTTAGTTTTTACTAGTTTTAGGATTTAATTTTCTTTTTCTTTATTTTATTTTTGTTTTCATTTTTTCTTGCTATCATGAATTCTCACTTTGGCTATGAGTTTGGTTCTAACTATGTTGTAGGAAATGAGGGCTATAATAAAGATGTGTATCAAGAATGGGATAACCAAAGGTGGGAGGAGTCATATGCATATGATCAATCTTCTTGGCAACAACCCCCACCAATGTGCTATGAAGAAAGACCATTCTATAATGCATACCAACCCAATGGCTATGGTGAATCTCCTTGTGATTTTCAAGAACCACCACCATACGCCTATGAGTCATATCCTCAACATGAACCTCAACCACACTCACAAGCCTATTTTCACCAAACACCTCCATATGACCATGATCCTTACCCATCATACCAACCTCCTTTTGAACCATATGAGTCATACATGGAACCACAATTCCAAGATTACTACTCCCAAGAACCACCTCAATATACACCACCATACCCTTACCAAGAAGAACCACCTTCCTATTATGAATCCTTTCTCCAAGACAATGAGCCCTTCTATCCACCCCAATCTCCAATGGATTCCATCCTTGATGTTCTTGCTCGAGGACAAGAAGAGATGAAAAGGGATGTGCAAAATTTCATGGCCGCTCTAAATGCGGTAACAAATCAATTAACCTCCCAATATTTGAGCACTCAAGGAACTCCCATGGCTACATGTGGAGAATCAAAAGAAGAGTGTAGCATGAAGGAGAGATTGGAAACTCCGGTGGATAAGGAGGAATGTAATTTTGTGTTAGAACAATTGGAGAAGCCTATGATCATCGAAGACAAGAAAGAAGTGGTTGAAGACTTAGGAGATGCGGAACCTCCATGGGAACCTCGAGTTGAAGAAAATTCCTCCAAGAAGATTGAGTTTGACGTTGCAGAGGACCATGCACAACCTCCAAAACAAATTTCTAATGAAGACCTAGACGGAATGAAGCAAGAATTGAGTTCCCTTGGTGATGAAGACCATGCATCCAATCTTTTTGGTGAAGAATCCTTTGAATTTGAAGAACCTTCTCCCAATGAATTTGAAAGTGATGTGGAGGTAGATTTCTCTCGCCCTCCAATTCATGACTTGAATGATGGAGAAGAGTTAGATGAAGTTGATGAACAAAGGATTGAGAATGAAGAAGTTTATGAAGAGGTGGAGATTCACAAGGAAGCACACAAAGGAGTAGAGCTTACAAGGACATTGGAAATACCTCTCACCAAGCCACCACCATCCATTCTTTCATTCAAGTGGGTAAATCCCTTATACTTAAGCTTTATTATTTCCATTGAATATGGTTTGATTGAAACGGATGGTCACTTAGACATATTTGTGGATTTAAGAGTAAAAAGGAGATTGTTAGTGGTTGGAAATGCCATTTTAGGTTCACCATGGTTACATGTTCAAAGCTCAATTGCAAGGTTTGGTATAGAACTAGATTGCTTGGGTCTAGGATGATGTTTGGTCACCTCCATGAGAATTCATCTCTCTTGCCACCCTGAGGAAATCACCATGATCAACTCAAGGACGGGTGTAAAAACAAAGTGTGGGATCCCGGATCGCACAAGGAAGATCAACTTTGGGAGCCTATGGTTTGTGAAGAACTCCATCAAAGCTTGGAGTTATTAACTTTAGATGATGAAGCACAATGGAGATCTAAGCATTGGTGGATGTTCAAGGATGGATTCAAGCACAAGCCACCTTGATAAGGAGCTCCCCATAAGTCCAACTTAAGGACAATAAACAAAAGTGCTAGGTGGAAGACACCCCACCATGATAACATCTTTCCCTTTTCTCTTTTGTATATATGGTAAATTAGTTTGAATTCATGTTTTGTTTAGTTAGTTTAGTTTATTTGGGAGTCTAGTAGGTTAAATAAGGTTTTGTGATGTTTTGGTAGCTGTTTAGAGGTTTGAAATGCTTGGATTGGTGCGAAAATATAGAAAAATTTTGAAAAACTGAGCACCATCCACGCGCACGCGCACTCTACGCGTACTCATGACCCAAGTATTTTCAACCATCCACGCGCACGTGCCATGTACGCATACGTGTGGATTGAAAGTTTTACCCTTCCATATATTTTCCCGAGAGTTGTGCCCACTTCGTGCCAACTTTGTGCCCCAAGGCACGCGCACGCGTACCTTGCGCGTACGCGTCGCTACCATTCCACCAATCCATGCTTACGTGCACATGACGCGCACGCGTGGATTGCCCTGTTTCACCCATCTTCTTTTTCCTTCTCTTCTTTCTATTTCTTTCTCTCTCTCTTATTCCCTTCTCTCACTCATCATCCAACACTACCAAATACTATCCATAACCACTTCTTTTAGTTAGTTGGTTAATTGTTTAATTAGTACATTTTCATTTTGTTTTCTATTTTTCATTATAAGTGTTGGATTACTGATTTTGTTGCTAATTCTTGCTACCTATTATTAACTGAATGCTATCTTAGCATAATTATTGTTAATTCTTATTGTTGGATTTAATTGTTGAGGTTATATTTTGTCACTTGATTTTGAGTTTTCATGTTTAATAATTGTGAACACCAAGTACATGTTACATTGCCTTCATGCATCTTACCTCTTTGAATCGCATGTTTTGGCCACCACGCATTCATCATCCATTGTTAGGCAATTGTACATTATCATTGCATTTTTTTAGATGATACTTGTTTATGATTTACCCATACTCATATCACCTATTTCATGCATTAAAATTGTGCGGTTGAGAAATTGGACCGGAAGCTTACCTAGTGACATATTTTTTTTGAGCTTTTCAAGCTTTGTGGATCATGCTTGCTATGTGATTGATTTTTGACTTCTATATCCTTTTTTCTAAGTTCCATAGCATCCATGTGTTTCACCTCTATGTCACTTAGGTGTTGCAACAACTTCAATATGTGTCGTGATTGATTTGTGAGCTCTCTATACCATTTTGTTCATCAAATTGACTTACACATCAATTAATGTCCATGCATTATCCAATTTCACAATTGCTTGATAATTGCTTGAATGCTTTTATGCTTCTTCACCACTTGTTTGGTTGCCTTAACCTACAAGTCTTTTAAAGTATCTCAAGCACACTAGAATGAGTGAAGTGCATACCTCTTTTGTATATTTGTGACATGATTTTTAATTACTAGAGTGTGAGTTCTAAAACCGCATGCAAGTTAGGACCTACACACCTATTTTTCATCAATGTCACACTAATTCACTCACTTCATTCTAAGTGATTTACCTCACTCCAACAATTTACGCTTCCTTGCTTTTACATTTACTTTTCTCACTATCCTCTTTTCTATTTTTCATGGAGGAGGTACCATAAGCAAAAATAGAAGCGGGAGAAGAACACGCAGCAACCGGTTGATCTACCAGCTGAAGGTAGCAACTCGGAAGGTCGCCGACCCTTGCTCATCTTTGAGTGCACCAAGGACGGTGCAAACTTTTAAGTGTGGGGAGGTCATTCGACCACTCGGCATTTTTGGGTAACAAGTTTCTAATCCCAACACTTTTACATTTCATTTTTGGATTTCTAGTTGTATTTTCTTGTTTTGCATATGTATATATTAAACTTAGTCAAAATCATGATATTTTCCAAGAATTTTATCTATAGGGCACCCCAATTGATTGAAGAATTTTTTTTAGAACTTGCTTGAATTATACAATTGTGGACCATGTTTTTGAGCTAAGAACACAAGCATGTGAGATTTGAGCCTAATTGTGTGGTTACATCATATAGCCACTTATTTTCATTCTTATGTGGATTATTCTCTTTCTATGATTGTAATCTTTGATTTGTTTGATTCTTTATGTCCATTACTTTGTGTATATATGCATTTATATGATTGAGGCCATTGTTCAAATAGCTCACTTACTCAAATAAACCTACCTTTTATCTTCCATTGTTAACCAATCTTGAGCCTATGCTTAACCCATTTTGTTCTTAATTTTAGCACATTACAAGCCTAAAGCGAAAAACAATAAATGTCCTTATTTGGATATTTGATTAGCTTAGGCTAATGAGAGTGCTTATCATTCAAGTTTGGAAGAATTTGGAAAATTGGGTACATACTCATGCATTGAATGTAAAACCATATGTATTGATACCTGTGTATATACTTTATTGCAAAAAGAAAAGAATAAATAATATAAAATAAAGAAAAAATATATATATCAAAAAAATAGAAAAGAAAGAAAAAGAAAGCAATAAAAGAGGACAAAATGCCCCAAAGTAAGGTTCAATAAAAGAATCAATGCATATGTGTGGTGATCAAAAGGGAATGCATGAGTGTGTGAAAAAGTGAAAAATGGGTAGTTAGGTTTGTTTTAGAATTGTCTAGGTTGTCATAGGTTAGGTGGGAAGCTTAGGTTAATCAAAGATTCAAATTCTAGTCCACTTGACCATATGCATCCTTACCTTGACCCTAGCCCCATTACAACCTATGGGAAAGACCTCATGATATTTGTATGCATGCATGAAATAATTGTTGATTGTTAGATGAAAAACAAATCTTGGAAAGCATGATTAGGGGATAATTGAGTGAATCAACTCCATACACTTGAGTGACTAGAGCGGATACACATCTGGTGAGGGTTCAATCGCTCAATTATATGTCTCCACCCATGATCATCTTTTCTTGCAAGTTTGCAAAAATCTTTCATTGATTCAATTCAATTGTGGATTGATTTGATTGCTATTGCCTTAGCCCTTGTGCTTGTATATGTATTCTTGGAAATTGACTTGTTTTGACCAAGTGGATGCATTCATATAGATAGATTTCATATAGATAGGTTGCATTTAGTTAGTTTGCATTGAATAAATGTGATACCCTTTGCTTCTTTCTTGATTTTAGCATGAGGACATGCTTAGTTTAAGTGTGGGGAGATTTGATAAACCTCAATTTCATGGTTTATTTTGTGCTTAATTTGGGAGATTTTATCACCTTTCCCACATTTATTCAATGAAATAGCATGGTTTTGCAATTCTCCCTTGATTTGTGCTTAAGTGTAAGAATATACTTTTTAGGCCCTAAAATTGGTGATTTTAATTCACTTTAAATTCCATTCAATGCCTTGATGTGTTTGTTGAGTGGTTTCAGGTTCATAAGGCAAGAATTGGATGGAAGAAGTGAGGAGAAAAGCATGCAAGTGGGAGAACTCATGAAGAAATGAAGGAACCGTAAAGCTGTCAAGCCTGACCTCCTGGCACTCAATTGACCATAACTTGAGTTAAAGAGATCCAAATGAGGCAGTTTCTATTGCGTTGGAAAGCTAACATCTGGGGCTTCGAAATGATATAAATTTTGCCATATGTTTCTTTGCGTATAGGGGCGCGCACGTGCACTTTGCGTGGACGTGCCGATGATGCACGTGATTCACTAAGAAGCAATTCGTGGCCAGCGATTTCTAGCTCATTTTGGGCCCAATCCAACTCATTTCCAATGCTATTTCATGCAGAATTCAAGCTTGGGCAAGGGGGGAGCAATTAGTTGTAGCATTAGCATTATGTAGGTTAGTTTCTAGAGAGAGAAGTTCCATCTTCTCTCTAGAATTAGGTTAGGTTAATTTCCATCTTAGATCTGGGTTCAATTACATGTTTTCATCTTGTTTCTTTTATGATTTCTTGTAGCTACATCTCTACTCTTCTTGATTCTCTTGTTAATTTCCCTTTTGAGCATCTTTTTGTGATTAATGAACACTTGTAGGATTTGGATCTCTTTTATGAAATTTATGTTTGATGTTCTTTTTATTGTTGATTTGATTTGTTGTTATTTAATTTCTTGCAATTGAATAGTGTAGATTTACTATTCTTGCATTTTTAATATGCTTTCCTTTTATGCCTTCCAAGTGTTTGATGAAATGCTTGGTTGGAATTTAGAATAGAATTTTATGCTCTTGGCTTGGAAAGGTAACTTAGGAACTCTTGAGTTACTAATGTCCAAGTGATTGATGATTGGGAGCCATTAATGCTAGATCTCACTAATTGAATAGGTGTAGAACTAGGACTTATGGACTTGGATTGATATAGCTCACTTGACTTTCCTCTACTATTAGTTAGGGGTTAACTTAGTGGGATTCATCCTTGCCAACTCTCATGTTGTGGTTAGTGATAAGGATAGAGATCCTTGACCACCTAACCTTGCCAAGACCTTTTTGTTAGTTTATTTCCTTTGCCATTTGTATTTCTTATCCATCATCTCAAAAAACCCAAAACATACTCCATAACCAATAACAAGGCATTTTATTGCAACTCCTTGTGAGACGACCCGGAGTCCAAATACTCCGGTTAATTCTTATTTGGGGTTTGTTATTTGTGACAACCAAAATTTTTGTATGAAAGGACTATTGTTGGTTTAGAAACTATACTTTACAACGAGCTTTCATTTGTGAAATTCTAAACCGTCAAGAGTCCGCTCATCAAGAAGACTCTGACTAGTACAAAGGAAAGCGAAGGGAAGAATTTTGATAAAAAAAAGGGGTGGTGACCCTCTACAGATTGCACTTTAAAAAAGAAATTATTGAAATCATGGAAGGATTCATCAAAGAGGGTGAAGACTCTCTGACCTTGTATGGCCCAGAAAGACACCCATTGCTGTTTGTTATTTTGCCCACTAAAGGGTTTGGTCATGTGAAAAAGATAAAAGAATATCTTCAAAGAGGTCAGAAAATCTAGTGCATGGCTGACAAATTGATAAATTTTTAGAAAACCCCAAGAATTGGGGTAAAGCTGGGTAGGGACAATGCGACAATGAGATAAAACGGCTATCTCGAAGTCGTAAAAAGGAAGGAAAACACCCAAACGGGTGAACAAACTATCATACATAAAAAAGAAATGAGGGTCCGCATCAGAAGCCCAGCCAAAATAAACCCGGTCTTCCGGACCCGGGGCCACCAGTTCGTACTTTGGCTCATCCTCATTAGAAGTACAAATTCTATGATGCGTGCGCAGGTCAGTGATATAGTCAGTATCCACCAAAGGTTCTTCCCCAAGAACCGTAATATCCACCCACTAAGTAAGGGACTCTATAGAAGACATCTTTCTTCAAAAAAGGAAAAGGATTGCGAAACCTACAAAGGAAAAAAAAGGATAAAAAAAAGGGGGTCTCTAGGAGGCATGGGGTTAGATCCTTGAGAAAACAGAATCACTAAGCCTACGATCAACACTCCTCTCAAATAAAAAACATGCAAATAAAAGCAGTTATAAAAGAGGAGAAGAGAAAAAACTGACCTTTACTTTCGAAGGATCGGAGATGCAACAGCGGTTGATCGAAGAAAAAAGCTTTCTTTCAGAACAGAGTGTGTAAGTGAGAAAGTTTTCAGAAACGAAACAACGAAAGAGAGAAAAAAGTATTTATAAGCACGTTAGGGGCATAAAGGTAAAATGACGCAACCATTTAAGAGTTGCACCGTTACCAATGTAACTGCCCCCGCGTATAAATGCTCAAACCTCTAAGAGATGCTACGTTTGATTAGACGCGATGATTAAAGAAATTTAAAACACGTCGGTTCCCAAAAATCACGTCGGTTCTTCAACAAGTCGGCTACAACCCCGAGTTAAATACTCAAGCCTAACTCGTAAAGGAACTTGGACTCGAGTAGGGGCATTGTTCATACCTAGGCCCAATGATGGGGCCCAGATCCAATAGTACGTAAAGGCCCAATCCACTAGATTGGCCACCCTCCACAAACCGACCTCCTTGTAAGAGGTCGGGTTCGACATAGGTTTTGCCACAAAGAAGTCGGGGACGAAGATTAGTTGGCAGATAACACTTATTCAAATAGGTAACTGCCCCTAAAATCTCTCAACCCACTTCCAGGGGTCAAATCTCAACCTCCCCAGGATAAAGGGACGATTATCCTCCTTAAAAGGGAGAACCACTCCAATGGTGGTTATGGGTTCACCACTATAAGTACACTGACGACCCTCAGGTATCTCTAAGTTCCCATATTCTCTAAACATGCTTGAACCCTTGTTGACTTAGGCATCGGAGTGTCTTTGCAGGTACCACCCCCCTTCTTCTCAGTCCTTCGAATACAAGTCGGACGAAGGTCTCAAACGCGGGACCAAGCCTGAAGGCCTTCTTTCCGAAACGATTGGGCCAACCTCGCGAGTCCAGCCTATCAATCTTCGGTTACCCAATGTATATATATATATATAATTTTTAAAGGCAATTCATATTAGCCATGTAACTGAAAGTTAGGTGTAGTTGTGGGTTGAAATGGTAAAATTAAAATTTAAAAAGATCTATATTATTATTTTCTATGAAAATAAAAATAATATAAAAGCACAATGAGATATAAAGATTTTTCGTGAGGTTTATAGACAATTATACTGCATATCTATCTATCTATTCTATTATATAAAAATCGGATTGATGATTATATTTTTGATGATATAGAATTTCACAAATGAATTCTCATTGCAAGTATAGTTTCTAAACCAATCAATAATCCTTTCATACAAAAAGTTGTTTGTCACTAGTAAAAACCCCTAAAATTTATAAACCGAAGTATTCAAACCTCGGGTCGTTCTCCCTAGGAATTACAATAAAGTGTCTTGTTATTGGTTGTGAGTTATTTTGGGGTTTTTGAGATTTTAGACAAGAAATATAAATGGCAAAGAAAATAAACTAACAACTAATAAAGCTCTTGGCAAGATATGAGAACTAGAAGTCCTATCTTAGTTATCCTCCTCAATTGTGATAACAAATTGTCCATTGCTCCCACCTAGTTAACCTTTAACCATGGAGGAAAGTTAAGTGGATGAATCAATTTGATTCCTCAAGTCCTATTCAACTTCTAAAGGAAAGACTAGCTTTAGAGGCATTCAAATCAATTAGTAACTTCTAATTATCAATCAACAAAGGAATTAGATAACTCAAGAGTCACTAATTACTCTACCTAGGCCAAGAGGAACAAAACTTACACTAAAATCCAACCAAGTATTTCATCAAACACTTGGAAGGCACAAAAGAAAAGCATAGTAAATTGACAACAAGAATGAAATCTAACAACAATTATTGAAAGGAATTAAAAATAACAATTAAAAGAAACACATTTATTATGAATTACCTTGAATTGAATGGAAAGAAAATAGAAGGGATAAGAGTAGATCTACAACAAAGTATAAGAACAACATAAAGGAAATTACAACAAAAGAATAGAGGAAGATGAATGTAACAACAAAGAATTAAAAGGTAGAAGTAGAAGAAAGAATGAATGAAAACCTAGATCTAAGAACTAAACCTAATCCTAATTCTAGAGAGAAGTGAGAGCTTCTCTCTCTAGAAACTAACTCTAACTACTAAACTAAGCTAAACTAAACTAATGATGACAAGTATGTAAAAGTATGTTGATTCCCCTTCAATCCTTGTCTTAAATAGCATCAGAAATGAGTTGGATTGGGCCCACAAGGCTTTAGAATTCGCTGGCCACGTATTGCCTTAAGTGGATCATATGGCAGCAACGACGCGTGCGCATACAGTACATGTGCGTGTCACCATACGTGTAGCAACTATAGCAAATCTTATATCATTTCGAAGCCCCGGATGTTAGCTTTCCAACTCAACTGGAACCGCATCATTTGGACCTCTGTAGCTCAAGTTATGGCCTATTAAGTGTGAAGAGGTCGGCTTGCCACCTTTTGCGATTCCTTCATTTCTTCATGAGTTCTCCATTTTACATGCTTTTCCTTTATTCCCTTTATCCAATCTTTGCCTCCTAAATCTGAAATCACTTAACAAACATATCAAGGCATCTAATGGAATCAAAGGTAAATTAAATTTAGCTATTTTAAGTCCTAAAAAACATGTTTTCACTCTTAAGTACAATTAAAGGGGAATATACAAAACCATGCTATTTCATTGAATAAATGTGGGTAAAAGGTGATAAAATCCCCTAAATCAAGCACAAGATAAACCCTACAAATGGGGTTTGTCACGGATGTCTACACTTAATGATGAAACTGACGTGTTATGTTTCGGAGAGTGTTTCCCAATTTAATTGTTTTAACTCATTCAATACAATTTATTGCACTGACTTAATTATATCAACTAATTGATTTGATTAGATATTTAAATTTTAATATAATTAATATAATTTATATTACTTAATTAATTATACTACATTAATTATAATTCGTTATATTAGTGAATTAGTTTTTTAATTTATAAAGTCTAAAATAAAATAAATAAATTATTATTTATTCTAATTAAATTTATTTATATACTATATATGAATTAACTGTTAATTTATAAAATATAGAACTTGTGGATTGTGATAAAAACGCAAATCAGAAAAAAACGCATACAATTATAAAAGAATTAAATCTATCTTCTTTATTTATTTTTAACCATCGTTTTAGATTTTAATTTTTTTAAAACCAATGATAGTGAAATTTTATTGATACTAGATAAAATTATAGAAGAATCTACGAAGTAGTATAAATTGTTGTTCTTTCAATCAAATCATACCGTATACAAAAATAAATTAAATTAAATAAATCAAATTTGCATTTTTACATAAATTCGATTTAAGTAAATACATAGTAAATTGAATTCATAAGGTTCAAATTATATGCAACTTTTAAATAATTATAATGATATGGGTATTTTATATAAAAATTAATACAAAAATAATTTAAATTCCGTACAATATTTTTTTTGTATTTATGAGCTATTAAAAATGAACAAAAATTATTGTATGAAATTTGATTTTTTTTATGGGCTGTTATATAAAATACTAATATCATTATAATTATTTATTTTGAAATTGAGTTCAACTAAGATTTTTCTAAGAATTTTAAATAAAATATTTTTATATAATTTTAAAATTTTTTATTATGAGCACATTTTGTAATTATTATAAATAATTTTATAAAATTTAAAAATAGTTTAAAAGATATTATGAGTAAACCGTCTGACAAAAAAAATTAATTACAAAATCGGTCGAATATGTAATAAATCGATGAACTGTTAAAATTGGTCAATTTTTTTAAAAAATTTTCGGTTTATTAATAACTCCTCCAAACAGTACTGTTTTAACTTACAAAAAAAAAACTGAATCTCCAATGATTTTTTTATGTAAGTTTCATTTTCTTTAATTAGATAAATTAAAGTTTGTTAATTTAGATACTAATTTTTATTACTCACTTTATCTAATTATCCAAAAATATTATTTTATTATTTATAAAACAAATTTAAAAATTACATGTCATGGAGAACATGCAGTACTTCCTTTTAAAAGTATATTATTATTATTATTATTATTATTATTATTATTCTTATTATTATTGAATCATACCACAAAGTTGTATTTAATTTTTAATACGTAATTCAATTTTTAATATTTAAATTTTAAATGACTAAAATTATTATATGTTGAATATTTTGTCCTTAACTAATTTTTTTTGTTATACATTGATTAAAAAAATGTGATTTATTAATCACTTCTAAATTCAAATTTAAAAATTGTTGTGCATGAGTGTGTATTTTTAATTAATTATTTAATAATATATAATATAAAAATTAGTTTACTTAACACAGCTATATTTAAATTGATTTAGTTTATATATATACTCTTTTTAATTAGATTATTAATTTATGAATTAAAAGTCACTGTATATATATTTTTACATATTTAAAAATTAAGTTTTTTATTTTTTAAGTTAAAAATGATACCTCATAAATTAATCAATAAATAATCAGTATTGTAAGTTAATAGATATTTAAAATTTAATTTTAAGATAAGTATTAAAATTTAAAAATTTGTATTCGTAGCTCATTGTAAATTTAAAGTAATTGTTAATATATTTTTACATATTTAAAAATTAAATTTTTTTATTTTTTAAGTAAAAAATGATATCTCATAAATTAATCAATAAATAATCAGTGTTATAAGTTAATGGATATTTAAAATTTAACTTCAAGATAAGTATTAAAATTTGAAAACTTGTATTCGTAGTTTATTGTTGCGGGAGAAGTGCATTGTAGATAAGTGACTTAACAGCGATAATGTATCCCACTTCAGTCACACAATCCAAGGTTACAAGGTTAAGACGAAGGATAATTTTGGCAAAAAAACGAAAAAAAAAACTTGATGGTAATGAGTCTGCTTTTTTTGTGCTTCTAGTAAGTATTCTTGTGAAACTTTTTTAATTTTTATTTTTTTATGAGAAATACAGTTTAAACTATCATCAATGTTGAGAATATTAGCGAAATAATTTGTACTATACATAATTTTTTAAATATTTTAATTTAGTGATTGAAAAATTGTAAATAACTATTCATCTTTATATTTTTTTAAAAATTTATATTTAATAAGCTATAAATTACATAAAAACTATGCAATCTTCAAATCCTCATGTACTATTTAGGCTAACTAATTATTTAATATTATTTAAGATATATTTTGTCATAATTTAAAATAATATACTATTTAATCTAAATTAATACATAAAACTCTATACTAATTGGGAAAATATTGATGCTTGTGTAGATCTATTTAACTCGATTTAAATAAATTATAATTTTAAAATTATATTTAAATTTAGAGTTTTATGTATTATTTAAATTGAATTGTATTTATTTTTAAGTCATGACTGGGTATATTTTAAATAATATAATATAGATACTCATTGATTTAGTTTAATAATTTAAAAAATAATTCAATAAAACTAAACCAATACAAAAAAAATTTTAACTACGAAAGTATACTACTAAAATTGTATAAAATCAAATATGAGATTAGTTAATTGAATAATTATTATTTATGTTTCATTTATTTTTCTTGACTTAACAATGTTGAAGAACAACAATAATACAAATTTTGACGTACATAAAAATGTGCATCATATTACTACAAGTCAAAGAACAGTGTGTTGAGAAACTGGTACCTCATCTAATATTCTCAGTTTACAATCCAATGAAGATAAAGGTGATATTTTTATCACTGTAATTGACTCATATTTATCTAAATTTAATTTATATCAGTTTAATGACGAAAATTTTCTAGATATTTCTCATTACTCATTTATAGGGAAGCAACTATCTATGTATGGTGTACACTGTGTCTCGCATGAAATTGGACAGGAAAATACTCCTCCTAATTATGTAAGACTTTTTACATCAGAGATAAGATCTAAATCTTTAACTCTACGGACGGATCCCTCATTGACAAGAATTCCACAGTCCGTGTTAACAAATAGTCGTATAATTAATGATTGCCAAATGATTCATACACCAATATTATATTTAACAAAAAGTATACTTCATCGAAAATCATTTATATTACATAGATTTATTACAATTCTAGCATACTCCAGTGCACAAGGATCCGCCAATAATCTAACAGAAGTCGTTCCGCAAAATCAGCTTTCATCACACTGCGGTTCCCACAGATCGTGCCTAACAGAAAGGTAATTTAAAAAAGATGATCATCATTATTATATTCTTTTATTTCTTATAGTGTCTAACGTTTAATTGAATAAAATTGAACTTTTTGTAAAGAAGTTCTACTATAATTTGTGTACAAAAAATACAATCTTCCTCTGTTGTTGTTTCGGTGGCTATTAATTTGGCACAACTTTATGAAGATGTAAATTTATTGACTATTAAGACGCACCCACCAAGTGGTGACACACAAAGTGGCCAAAATGTTGACTCTTTTGTTGATTATGAAGGTAATTTCTCATTATATCAAGAATTTAAGTTTGTAGTTTGCAAGAGATATGAATTATTGGTAATACATCAACATAATGTTTGCATTTTTTATAATTTTTATTTATTATAGTTTTGAATGTTTATGATGATTCAATGTGGATGGGATATGGAAGATAATTTTATACCATCCTCATAAACCTTAGACGGTATGTGATGAGCGGATAATTTATACGCTTTTTGGCATTGTTTTTAGGGAGTTTTTAATAGGATCTAGCTACTTTTTAGTATATTTTTATTAGTTTTTATGCAAAAATCATATTTCTGGACTTTACTATGAGTTTGTGTGTTTTTCTGTGATTTCAGGTATTTTCTGGCTGAAATTGAAGGACCTGAGCAAAAATCTGATTCAGAGGCTGAAAAAGGACTGCTGATGTTGTTGGTTTCTAACTTTCTTGCACTCAAAATGGAATTTTTGTGGCTACAGAAATCCAAATGGCACGCTCTCAATTTCGTTGGAAAGTAGACATTCAGGGATTTCCAGTAATATATAATAGTCCATACTTTGCTCGAGTTTTGATAATGCAAACTGGCATTCAAACGCTAACTCCCTGCCCTATTCTGGCGTTAAACGCCAGAAACAGGTTACAAGCTAGAGTTAAACGCCCAAAACAGGCTGCAAACTGGCGTTTAACTCCAAGAAAAGTCTCTACACACAAAAGCTTCAATGCTCAGTCCAAGCACACACCAAGTGGGTCCGAAAGTGGATTTCTGCATCATTTACTTGTTTCTGTAACCTTAGTAACTAGTTTGGTATAAATAGAACTTTTTACTATTGTATTAGACATCTTGGATGCTAGGATCATTTTTAGTCCCTAGACATTGGGGGCTGGCCTCACGGCCATGCCTGGACCATCATCACTTATGTATTTTCAACGGTGGAGTTTCTACACACCATGGATTAAAGTGTAGAGCTCTGCTGTTCCTCGAGTATTAATGCAATTACTACTATTTTCTATTCAATTCATGCTTATCTTGTTCAAAGATATCTTCGCACACAAGAACATGATGAATGTGATGATTATGTGACGCTCATAATCATTCTCAACCTATGAACACGTGCCTGACAAACACTTTCGTTCTACCTGTAAACGAGCTTGAATACATATCTCTTAGCTTCCTGGTTCACGATCAGAGTCTTCGTAGTATAAGCTAGATTCAATTGGCAGCATTCTTGAGATCCGAAAAGTCTAAACCTTGTCTGTGGTATTCCGAGTAGGATCTGGGATGGGATGAATGTGACGAGCTTCAAACTCGCGAATGTTGGGCGTAGTGACAGACGCAAAAGGATCACTGGATCCTATTCCAACATGAGTGAGAACCGACAGATGATTAGCCGTGCGGTGATATCGCATTTGGACCATTTTCACTGAGAGGACAGACGGTAGCCATTGACAATGGTGATCCCCCAACATATAGCTTGCCGTAGAAAGGAGTATGAAGGATTGGATGAAGGTAGTAGGAAAGCAGAGATTTAGAAGGAACAACACATCTCCATACGCTTATCTGAAATTCCCACCAATGAATGACATAAGTATCTCTATCTTTATTTTATGTTTATTTATCTTTTATTATCAAAACTCCATAACCATTTGAATCTGCCTGACTGAGATTTACAAGATGACCATAGCTTGCTTCAAGCCATCAATCTCCGTGGGATCGACCCTTACTCACGTAAGGTTTATTACTTGGACGACCCAGTGAACTTGCTAGTTAGTTGTGCGAAGTTGTGAAAAAGAGTTGAGATTACAATTGTGCGTACCAAGTTGTTGGCGCCATTGAGATCACAAATTTCGTGCACCAAGTTTTTGGCGCCGTTGTCGGGGATTTTTCAAGTTTGGACAACTGACGGTTCATCTTGTTGCTCAGATTAGGTAATTTTCTTCTTGTTTTAACCATTATTTTATTTTCAAAAAGTTTTCAAAAATCTTTCAAAAATTTTTCTTCTTTTTCGTTTTTCCAAAATAATTTTCGAAAAAAATTAATAAAATCATAAAAACAAAAATTTTTGTGTTTCTTGTTTGAGTCTAATGTCAAATTTTAAATTTGGTGTCAATTGCATGCTTTTATTTTCCTAAAATTTTCGAAAAATTCATGCATGGTGTTCTTCACGATCTTCAAGTTGTTCTTGATAAGTCTCCTTGTTTGATCTTTAAATTTTCTTGTTTTGTGTCTTTTCTTGTTTTTCATATGCATTCTTGTTTTGTTAGTGTCTAACCATTAAAAATTTCTAAGTTTGGTGTCTTGCGTGTTTTTATTTTCTTAAAAATTTTTCAAAAATAAGTTCTTGATGTTCATCATGATCTTCAAAGTGTTCTTGGTGTTCATCTTGACATTCAAAGTGTTATTGCGTGCATCATTAGTTTTGATCCAAAATTTTCATGTTTTGAGTCATCTTTGTGTTTTTCTCTCTCCTCATTAAAAATTCAAAAATAAAAAATATCTTTCCTTTATTTCTCTCATAAATTTCAAAATCTTGGGTTGACTTAGTCAAAAATTTTTAAAATAAGTTGTTTCTTGTTAGTCAAGTCAAGATTTCAATTTCAAAAATTTATCTTTTCAAAATCTTTTTCAAAATCAAATCTTTTTCATTTTTTTCCTTTGTTTTTCGAAAATCTTCAAAAATCTCTTTCAAAACTTTTCAAAATCTTTTTTCTATTTTCACCTCATATTTTTCGAATTTAATACTAGCAATTTAATGTTTTGATTCAAAAAAAAATTTTCAAGTTTGTTACTTTCTTGTTAAGAAAGATTCAAACTTTAAATTTTAGAATCATATCTTTTAGTTTCTTGTTAGTCAAGTCATCAATTTTAAAAATCAAATCTTTTTCAATCATATCTTTTTTTTTCTCAAAATCAATTTCAAATTTTTTTCTAACTTCTTATCTTTTCAAAATTGATTTTCAAATCTTTTTCAACTAACTAATTGACTTTTTTGTTTGTTTTACTATTTCTTATCTTTTTCAAAACCACCTAACTACTTTTCTCTCTCTAATTTTCGAAAATTCCTCACCCTTTTTAAAAATTCTTTTTAATTAACTAATTATTTTAAATTTTAATTTTAATTTCATTTCTTCTCCTAATTTTCGAATTCTAACTATATTTTTAAAATAAAAACAAAAATATTTTCTTTTTCTTCTTAATTATTTTCGAAAACTCCTCTCTCTCATCTCCTTCTATTTATTTATTTATCTACTAACACTTCTCTTCTACTCATAATTTTAACCCTCTTCTCTTCTCTCTCTGTGTTCAAATTTTTCTTCTTCTTTTCTTCTTCTCTTCTACTCACATAAAGGAATCTCTATACAGTGACATAGAGGATTCCTCTTCTTTTCTGTTCTCTTCTTTTTCATATGAGCAAAAGCAAGGACAAGGACATTCTTGTTGAAGCAGATCCTAAACTTGAAAGGATTCTGAAGAAGAAGCTAAGAGAAGCTAAAGCACAACAATCTGGAGAAAATCTTACAAAGAATCTCGAAAAAGAAGGAGACATGGCCAAACCCAACAACAATGCAAGGAAGATGCTTGGTGACTTCACTACACCAAATTCCAGTTTCCATGGAAGAAGCATCTCAATCCCTGCCATTGGAGCAAATAACTTTGAGCTAAAGCCTCAATTAGTTTCTCTGATGCAACAGAACTGCAAGTTTCATGGACTTCCCTCAGAAGATCCCTTTCAGTTCTTAACTGAATTCTTGCAGATCTGTGATACTGTTAAGACCAATGGAGTTGATCCTGAGGTCTATAAGCTTATGCTTTTTCCTTTTGCTGTAAGAGACAGAGCTAGGATATGGTTGGACTCTCAACCTAGAGATAGCCTGAACTCTTGGGATAAGCTGGTCACAGCTTTCTTAGCCAAGTTCTTTCCTCCTCAAAAGCTGAGCAAGCTTAGAGTGGATGTTCAAAGCTTTAGGCAGAAAGAAGGTGAATCCCTCTATGAAGCTTGGAAAAGATACAAGCAACTGACCAAAAAGTGTCTTTCTGACATGCTCTCAGAATGGACCATCCTAGATATATTCTATGATAGTATGTCTGAATTGTCTAACATGTCATTGGACCATTCTGCAAGTGGATCCATTCACATGAAGGAAACACCTGCAGAAGCTCAGGAACTCATTGAAATGGTTGTAAATAACCAGTTCATGTACACCTCTGAAAGGAATCCTGTGAGTAATGGGACACCTCAAAGGAAAGGAGTTCTTGAAATTGATGCTCTGAATACCATATTGGCTCATAACAAAATGTTGACTCAGCAAGTCAATATGATTTCTCATAGTCTGAATGGATTGCAAAATGCATCCAACAGTACTAAAAGGCATCTTCTGAAGAAGAAGCTTATGATCCTGAGAACCTTATAATGGTAGAGGTGAATTACATGGGTGAAGCCTATGGAAATACCTATAATCCCTCATGGAGAAATCATCCAAATTTCTCATGGAAGGATCAACAAAAGCCTCAACAAGGCTTTAATAATGGTGGAAGAAACAGGTTTAGCAATAGCAAGCCTTTTCCATCATCCTCTCAGTAACAGAAAGAGAATTCTGAGCAGAGCCCCTCTAGCTTAACAAACATAGTCTCTGATCTATCTAAGGCCACACTAAGTTTCATGAATGAAACAACGTCCTCCATTAGAAATTTGGAGGCACAAGTGGGCCAGCTGAGTAAAAGAGTAACTAAAACTCCTCCTAGTACACTCCCAAGCAATACAGAAGAGAATCCAAAAAGAAAGTGTAAGGCCATAACCTTACTTGGTGTGGCCGAACCTAGAGAGGAGGAGGAGGACGTGAATCCCAGTAAGGAAGACCTCATGGGACGTCCTCTGGACAAAAAAGAGTTCCCATCAGAGGAACCTAAGGAATCTGAGACTCATCTAGAGACCATAGAGATTCCATTGAACCTCCTTCTGCCATTCATGAGCTCTGATGAATATTCCTCCTCTGAAGAAGATGAAGATATTACTGAATGGCAAGTTGTCCAGTATTTAGGAGCAATCATGAAGCTGAATGCCAAGCTATTTGGTAATGAGACTTGGGAGAATGAACCTCCATTGCTCATTGATGAACTAAATACCTGGGTTTAACAAACATTACCTCAAAAGAAAGAGGATCCCGGAAGGTTCTTAATACCTTGTACCATAGGCACCATGACCTTTGAGAAGGCTCTGTGTGACCTGGGGTCAGGCATAAACCTCATGCCACTCTCTGTAATGGAGAAACTAGGAATCTTTGAGGTTCAAGCTGCAAGAATCTCACTAGAGATGGCAGAAAAATCCATGAAAAAGGCTTATGGACTAGTAGAGGATGTGCTAGTGAAGGTTGAATGCCTTTACATCCCTGCTGATTTCATAATCCTAGACACTGGGAAGGATGAAGATGAATCTATCATCCTTGGCAGACCTTTCCTAGCCATAGCAAAAGCTGTGATTGATGTTGACAGAAGAAAGTTAGTCCTTCAATTAAATGAGGACTACCTTGTATTCAAAACTCAAGGTTCTCCTTCTGTACACATGGAGAGGAAGCATGAAAAGCTTTTCTCAATACAGAGTCAAACAAAGCCCCCACATTTAAACTCTAAGTTTGGTGTTGGGAGGCCACAACCAAACTCTAAGTTTGGTGTTGAGAGGCTACAACCATGCTCTGATTATCTGTGAGGCTCCATGAGAGCCCACTATCAAGCTATTGACATTAAAGAAGCGCTTGTTGGGAAGCAACCCAATTTTTATTTATCTATGTTATTTTATGTTTTCTTTAGGTTGATGATCATGTGGAGTCCCAAAAATAACTGCAAAAATAAAAACAAATTCAAAAACAGCATTAAAAATAGCACACCCTGGAGGAGAAACTTACTGGCATTCAAACACCAGTAAGAGTAGCAGAATGGGCGTTAAACGCCCAGTCTGGCACCATTCTGGGCGTTTAACGCCAGAAATGGGCACCAGACTGGCGTTTAACGCCAGAAAAGGGCACAAAGTTGGCGTTTAACGCCAGAAACAAGCAATAGCTTGGCGTTAAACACCAGGAAAGGTATAAAAACTGGTGTTTAACACCAGAAACAAGCAGCAGTCTGGCGTTAAACGTCAGGATTGCACAATAAGGGCATTTTGCACGCCTAAAAGGAGCAGGGATGAGAAATTCTTGACCCTTCAGGATCGGTAGATCCCACAGGATCCCCACCTACTTCACCTCTCTTTCTCTCCCCCTCACACATCTCTATAACACTCCACCCAAAACACCACTCACCATACAAATCTTATCCTCTTTCCTATATTCTCTTCACCAATCACCTCCATATCTCTTCCCTAAAAAACCCCACTTACCTCATGATAAACCACTATTTTATGGTTTATCTTGTGCTCAATTGAGTGGTTTTCATTAACTCTTTACCCACTTATTCATACTATTTGCATGGTTTTATATTTCCTTCCTAATTATGTGTTTTGATTGAAAACATGCTTCTTTGATCTTATATTTGCTTATTATTAATCCTCTCTTATTACCATTAGATGCCTTGATATGTGTGTTAAGTGTTTTCAGAGATTACAGGGCAGGAATGGCTCAGAGGATGGAAAGGAAGCATGCAAAAGTGGAAGGAATACAAGAAGTTGGAGAAACTGCTAAGCTGTCTAGCCTGACCTCTTCGTACTCAAACCGCTATAACTTTAGCTACAGAGGTCCAAACGATGCGGTTCCAGTTGCGTTGGAAAGCTAACGTCCGGGGCTTCGATTTGATATATAATTTGCTGTAGCTGCCCCAACGCCAGGCGACGCGAACGCGTGAGTCACGCGGACGCGTGACCTGGCAGGAACGCAACCCGCGCGGCCGCGTGAGCCATGCGGCCGCGTCACTTTTCCGTGACCTGTACGGACCAGAAAGCACTGGAAGTGACTTCTGGGCTGCTTTTGACCCAGTTTTTAGCCCAGAACACACAGATTAGAGGCTATAAAGTGGGGGAATGCATGTATTCATAATTATTCACTCATAATTCACTTTTCATATTTTTAGATGTAGTTTTTAGAGAGAGAGAGGTTCTCTCCTCTCTCTTAGGATTAGGATTTAGGATTTAGGACTTCTCTTAGTTTTAGGAGTGACTCTCAATCCCAGGTTCAATGTTCTTTGTATTTATTTATTTTCAATGTTCCCTTTTATTTATTTCCTCAATTTAGTTTATGGATTCCTATGTTTAACTCAACTTCTTTATTTGGCTACAACTGCCCATGTTACTTTTGATATCTTTATTAGTGCTAATGGTATTTCAGATTTATGATTGCTTTCTTTAATTTATGTTATTGGTGCTTATCCAAATTATTTTCATTCGAGTAGATTTTCTTCCCTTTTGGCTTTGGTTGAATAATTGGTGACCATAGAGTTATCAAACTCATTGTTGATTGAAAATTGGAATTCACCCACTTAACTTACCTTCATAGTTAGAGGTTAACAAAGTGGGAGAAAAATCCAATTCTCATTACAATTGATAAGGATAACCAGGATAGGACCTCCAGTTCCCATACCTTGCCAAGAGTTTAATTTATAGTTATTTATTTATTTTTCTTATTATTTTTTGTGCAACATACTGCCCCCTTACTTCCAAAACCCCAATTTTGCCTTTTTCATAGCCAATAATAAGAACATACCTCCCTGCAATTCCTTAAGAAGACGACCCGAGGTTTAAATACTCGGTTATCAATTTATTTAGGGGTTTGTTACTTCTGACAACCAAAATGTTTATACGAAGGGATTTTTGACGGTTTAGAGAACAACCAAAACGTTTGTATGAAAGGACTTTTGAAGGTTTAGAAACTATACTTGCAACGAGGATTTATCCGCAAATTTCTAGACCACGCAAAAGTTCTCTCATCAAAATGGCGCCGTTGCCGGGGAATTGCAAACGTGTGCCTTATTATTGGTTATTGTAAATAATTTTCAAAAAAAATATTTATCTTTTTTTTAAAAATCTTATCTTTTTCAAAATATTTTATTTTTGTTGATTTTTATTTTTATTTTGTCTCACTACTATGAACTCTCACCCATTTGGCTATGAGTCTGGTTACAATTATGTTGCAGGAAGAGGAGATTATAATGACAACATGCACCATGGTTGGACCAATCAAAGATGGGAGGAGCCACAAGGATTTGATCAACCCTCATGGCAACAACCACCTCCAATGGACTATCAACAACCATTCTGTGATGCATACCAAGATGATGGCTATGGTGAGCGCTCTTTTGATTATCAACAACCACCACCATATGCCTATGAACCCCCTTCTCAACATGACTTTAGACCACCATACTCACAAGCCCCTTTCCGCCATTCACCTCCATATAACCCTAACCCTCAACCACCATACCAACCACCTTATGAGCCATATGAACCATATATAGAGCCACCCCAATTCCAACCCAATTACTCACAAGAACCACCACTTCAATATTCACCATCTCCATATCCATCAATCCAAGAGCATTATGATCCTACTTATGAAAATCGAGTGCATCAAGAGGCAAAGGATCATCTCAAGGAAACAATGGATCGATTTCAGGTAACCACTCAACAACTGGGGCAAGTATTAATTCAATGGGCTTCTAGATGCTTAAATACACAAGGATCAACCATAGCCCCATGTGGACAATCTAGTGAAGAGTGTAGCATGAAGGAGATACCAGAAACCCCAGTGGACAAGACAGGGAATGAATTCGTACTAGAACAAGTAGAAGAAGCTGTCATTGTTCAAGAAGAAGAGTTGGTTGAAGATCTAGGAGATGCAAAACCTCCATGGGAAAGTCCAGTCATAGAA
>NC_029772.3:57905901-57920109 GCF_000817695.3 Arachis duranensis | reverse complement strand
TTTTTCATTTTTATTTAGTTTTATTTGTTTTGTTTTTGAATTTTATTTTATTTTGTTATATTGAACCTGGAATTTTGCATCTCATTCACATTAAGCATTGCATTCTGCATTTTGCATTTTTCAGTTATTAAAAAAAACAAAAGAGCGAGCACGCGACGCGACCGCATCAGCGACGCGTCCGCGTCGCAAGGAGATGAGAGAATAATAAATTGAACAGAGAGTTATGCAGGAGCAGGGCTGGAGGCGCGCTATTAGCACAAATTGACTCCACGCGAACGCGTCGATGACGCGTCCGCGTCATTTGAAAAAATATCCTCCCACGCGACAGCGTCACCCACGCGGCCGCGTGACCTGAAATCGGCGTAAAAAGGGTGTATGGCCGAAACTTGAGCTGGAATTGGGCTGGACCCGTGCTAGTAGCACAAGCCCTGTCACGCGAACGCGTCACCCACGCGTCCGCGTCATATTGGAAATAAGGCCACCCGCGCGATCGCGTCGACCACGCGACCGCGTCACCCTGGATTTTGGCAATACTGACGTTTTGAACAGAGAGTTGTGCGGCCGCGAGGTTGCACTCGCGCCACTAGCACAAATCGAGTCACGCGATCGTGTGCCCCACGCGTCCGCGTCACCCAACCTTATCTCGCACCACGCGACCGCGTCGCCAGCGTCGCACAACCTATCCAGATTAGTGCCAATTTTCTTATCTTCTCTTTTCTAATCCTAATTTCTTCCTTCTCTATCCTTTCTCACTTTCTTTTTTCTTCTCATCCTTTTTCCCTCTCATTTTATTTTACTTCATTTATTTGCATATTTCATTCATTGCATTATTCTCATTGGTGTTGGAATTTTATTTGGATAAGTGCCTTATTTTATTTGAGCACGTGGCTACTCGGAGAAGAGATTTGACAATTGACATTTACTTATGGCTCTCATATACATTTGGATTACATTATTTTCATCCCTATTTTAACTTGCACACCCAATGTATTTGGGATTATCATTCACAATTGTCATCACTACACATGCTCTTTAATTTGGCACATTTATTACTTGATGCTTGAACTATGCCTCTCATGCCTATTATTTGCATGTTTTTACCCTCTTGCATCTAATTATTTTGAATTGCTACTTCTTGCATCTTATTATTCTGAATTGTGTACCTAATCTTAATTGATGTCTTACCTACATGTTATAGCTACCATGTATTTGAGCTATCATCTTTTCTTTGGCATTCATTATCACTTGGAATTCTCTCCCTTCTGGTCTTAGTTATCTATATCTCACATTCTTCCTTTTTCTTCTTCCTTAGGCATGGGTACCAAGAAAGGAAAAGAGAAGGCCACTGACAAGACACCAGCAAGGAAAGGAACCAAGAGATCTCCAACGAAGGCACCTCCATCTACAAGCGTCAGTTGGAGCAACCCGTCCACCTGCACATCTCAGCATGCACCGAGGACGGTGCAATCTTTAAGTGTGGGGAGGTCGATACCGATCTCCATGGGTTAGTTACTCCGGGGAGGTCGATACCGATCTCCGTGGGTTAGTACCTTCCTATCTCAAACACCAACGGTTTATTTTTCTTGTTAGTTGTTGCATTTGCATATTTAATTGCATATTTATTTGTTTTTTTTGCATATTTTACTGCTTGGTTAAAGTAATATTTTCTTTTTCAAGAAACCTTTTAGAAAATTTCACTAATTTGAATAAAATTTAATGTTACACTTGTTTGAAGAGATATTATACTGGAACATGGTTTAGAACTCGAACACACAAAACCTGTGAGATTTTTGAGCCTATTTGAATTGGTTGCATTTTATCAACCAAAAAAAATTTATTTTTGGTGTGTGTTTTTCTCTCTAAAATTGTGATCTTTGTCCTGCTTGATTCTATATTTCCATTGTTTAATGTATGCATGCACTTATATGATTGAGGCCTTTGTTTCACTAAGCTTACATACCACATACCCACATGGCCTTACCTTTATTATCTATTGCAAACCAATTTTGAGCCTATTTTACCCCTTTGTTCTTTATTTTAGCACATCATTAACTCTAAGCGAAAAAAAATAATGTCCTTAATTTGAATCCTTGGTTAGCTTAGACTAGTGAGAATGCTTATGAATTAAGTGTGGGGAAGAGTGGGTTTGGAAACATCTGGTTTGAGAATTGAGTATGTTAGAATTTTATGAAAATGTGAAAAAAAAATGTTTAGGACATGTTCATGCATTCAATAAATTAATCATATGCATTGAGAAAAAAAAGAAAAATAAAGGAGAAAAAGAAAAGAAAAAGAGCAAATAATAAAAGGGGACAAAATGCCCCAAAGTAAGTGGTGAAAGCAATGCATATGAGTTGTACTTGAAATTAGAATGTATGAATATGTGGAAAACATAGTTAATGGACAGTTAGGTTTGTATTATGATTACATGGATTGTCTAAAGTTAGGTGGAAAGTTTAAGTTAATTAAGGATTCAGATTTTAGTCCACTTGACCAAATACAATCCTACCTTGACCCTAACCCCATTACAACCCTTAAAAGACCTCTTGATTTGTGTATTTGTGCATTAAATTTATGTTGATTGTTAGATGAAGAGCAAGCCTTAGAAAGCAAGGTTAGTAAAGAATTGAGAGATCGAACCTTAAACACCTGAGTGATTAGAGTGTATACACTACCAGTAAGGGTTCGATGCTCAATTCCTTGTTCCCTGCTTTCATAAGCTATTTTCTTCTTACAAGTCTATTTGTGCTTCATTTTCATGATTTGAATTAGTGAAATCCAGTTGATATTTGTTCTTGAAAGATTTGTTTATTTTTAATCAAGTAAGTAGAAACATTTTGCATGTAGTTGCATTTATATAGATAGGTTGCATTTCATACATTCTACCATTCCTCTTCATCTTTATAGCTTCTTTTGAGCTTAGCATGAGGACATGCTATTGTTTAAGTGTGGGGAGGTTGATAAACCACTATTTTATGGTTTATCTTGTGCTCAATTGAGTGGATTTTATCAACTCTTCACCCACTTATTCATACTATTTACATGGTTTTGTATTTGCCTTCCTAATTATGTGCTTTGATTGAAAACATGCTTCTTTGACTTTAATTTTATTAATATTAATTCTCCTTTTATACCATGATCTTATATTTGCTTATTATTAATCCTCTCTTATTACCATTAGATGCCTTGATATGTGTGTTAAGTATTTTCAGAGATTACAGGGCAGGAATGGCTCAGAGGATAGAAAGGAAGCATGCAAAAGTGGAAGGAATACAAGAAGTTGGAGAAACTGCTAAGCTGTCCAACCTGACCTCTTCGTACTCAAACGGCTATAACTTTAGCTACAGAGGTCCAAACGACGCGGTTCCAGTTGCGTTGGAAAGCTAACGTCTGGGGCTTCGATTTGATATATAATTTGCTGTAGCTGCCCCAACGCCAGGCGACGCGAACGCGTGAGTCACGCGGACGCGTGACCTGGCAGGAACGCAACCCGCGCGGCCGCGTGAGCCATGCGGCCGCGTCACTTTTCCGCGACCTGTACGGACCAGAAAGCGCTGGAAGTGACTTTTGGGCTGCTTTTGACCCAGTTTTCAGCCCAGAACACACAGATTAGAGGCTATAAAGTGGGGGAATGCATGTATTCATAATTATTCACTCATAATTCACTTTTCATGTTTTTAGATGTAGTTTTTAGAGAGAGATGTTCTCTCCTCTCTCTTAGGATTAGGATTTAGGACTTCTCTTAGTTTTAGGAGTGACTCTCAATTCTAGGTTCAATGTTCTTTGTATTTATTTATTTTCAATGTTCCTTTTTATTTATTTCCTCAATTTACTTTATGGATTCCTATGTTTAGCTCAACTTCTTTATTTGGCTACAACTACCCATGTTACTTTTGATATCTTTATTAGTGCTAATTGTGGTATTTCAGATTTATGATTGCTTTCTTTAATTTATGTTATTGGTGCTTATCCAAATTATTTTCATTCGAGTAGATTTTCTTCCCTTTTGGCTTTGGTTGAATAATTGGTGACCATAGAGTTATCAAACTCATTGTTGATTGAAAATTGGAATTCATCCACTTAACTTACCTTCATAGTTAGAGGTTAACAAAGTGGGAGAAAAATCCAATTCTCATTACAATTGATAAGGATAACCAGGATAGGACCTCCAGTTCCCATACCATGCCAAAAGTTTAATTTATAGTTATTTATTTATTTTTCTTATTATTTTTTGTGCAACATACTGCCCCTTACTTCCAAAACCCCAATTTTACCTTTTTCATAGCCAATAATAAGAACATACCTCCCTGCAATTCCTTGAGAAGACGACCCGAGGTTTAATACTCGGTTATCAATTTTAAAGGGGTTTATTACTTGTGACAACCAAAACATTTATGTGAAGGGACTTTTGAAGGTTTAGAAACTATACTTGCAACGAGGATTTATCCGCAAATTTCTAGACCATGCAAAAGTTCTCTCATCACCTCACTTTCAAATTCAAACACTTTTTCCTCCCAAACCCACCCAATTTCATTTGGCCACTCTCCCTCTTTTTCCCTATAAATACCCATCTTCACTCCTTCATTTTCACACATCACAAACACTCTCCTACCCCCTTGGCCAAATCTCTATCTGCCTCCATCTCCTCCATTTTCTTCTTTTTCCCCTTCTTTCTTTCTTCTTTTGCTCGAGGACGAGCAAACCTTTTAAGTTTGGTGTGGTAAAAGCATTAATTTTTTGTTTTCGATAGCCATTTATGGCACCTAAGGCCGGAGAAACCTCTAAAAAGAGGAAAGGGAAGGCAAAAGCTTCCACCTCCGAGTCATGGGAGATGGAGAGATTCATCTCCAAGGTCCATGAAGACCACTTCTATGAAGTTGTGGCCAAGAAAAAGGTGATCCCTGAGGTCCCTTTCATGCTAAAAAAGAATGAGTATCCTGAGATCCGACATGAGATCCGAAGAAGAGGTTGGAAAGTTCTCACCAACCCCATTCAACAAGTCAGAATCTTAATGGTTCAAGAGTTCTATGCCAATGCATGGATCACTAGGAACCATGATCAAAGTATGAACCCAAATCCAAAGAATTGGCTTATAATGGTTCGGGAGAAATACTTAGATTTCAGTCTGGAAAATGTAAGGTTGGCGTTTCACTTGCCAATGATGTAAGAAAATGCACGCCCCTACACTAGAAGGGTCAAATTTGATCAAAGGTTGGACCAAGTCCTCATGGACATATATGTGGAAGGAGCTCAATGGAAAATAGACTCAAGAGGCAATCCGGTTCAATTGAGAAGACCGGACCTAAGCCTGTGGCTAGAGGATGGTTGGAGTTCATCCAACACTCCATCATTCCTACTAGCAACCGATCTGAAGTGACTGTGGATCGGGCCATCATGATCCATAATATCATGATTGGGAGAAAGTGGAAGTTCATAAGATCATACCTCTAGAACTCTACAAGGTGGCTGACAAGTCCTCCACTTTGGCAAGGTTAGCCTTTCCTCATCTCATTTGTCACCTATGCAATTTGGTTGTGATTGACATAGAAGGAGATATCCTCATTGAAGAGGACAAGCCCATCACTAAGAAAAGGATGGAGCAAACAAGAGAGCCCACTTATGGACCTCACCAAGAGCATGAGGAAATTCCTCATGAAATCCCTGAGATGCCTCAAGGGATGCATTTTCGTCCACACAACTATTGGGAGCAACTCAACACCTCTTTGGAAGGCTTGAGTTATAATATGGACCAACTAAGGGTGGAGCACCAAGAGCACTCCATCATTCTCCATGAGATTAGAGAAGATCAAAGAGCTATGAGGGAGGAGCAACAAAGGCAAGGAAGAGACATAGAGGAGCTTAGGCGCTCCATTGGATCTTCAAGAAGAAGAACTAGCCGCCATCACTAAGGTGGACCCGTTCTTTGATTTCCTTGTTCTTATTTCTCTGTTTTTCGAATTTGATGCTTTATATTTGTCTATGTTTGTATCTTCAATACATAATCATTAGTATCTAGTGTCTATGTCTTGAAGCTATGAATAATTCCATGAATCCTTCACCTCTCTTAAATAAAGAATGTGCTTAATTACAAAAGAACAAGAAGTACCTGAATCTCAAATTTTATCTTGAAATTAGTTTAATTATTTTGATGTGGTGGCAATACTTTTTGTTTTCTGAATGAATGCTTGAACAGTGCATATTTTTTATAGTGAAGTTTATGAATGTTAAAATTGTTGGCTCTTGAAAGAATGATGAAAAAAGAGAAATGTTATTGATAATCTAAAAAATCATGAAATTGATTCTTGAAGCAAGAAAACGCAGTGAAAAAAATGGTGAAAAAAAGAAAGAAAGAAAAAGAAAAAGAAAAAGCAAGCAGAAAAAGCCAATAGCCCTTTAAACCAAAAGGCAAGGGTAAAAAGGATCCAAGGCTTTGAGCATTAATGGATAGAAGGGTCCAAGGAAATAAAATCCAGGCCTAGGCAGCTAAATCAAGCTGTCTCTAACCATGTACTTGTGTCATGAAGGTCTAAGTGAAAAGCTTGAGACTGAGTGGTTAAAGTCGTGATCCAAAGTAAAAAGAGTGTGCTTAAGAACTCTGGACACCTCTAACTAGGGACTTTAGCAAAGCTGAGTCACAATCTGAAAAGGTTCACCCAGTTTTGTGTCTGTGGCATTTATGTATCCGGTGATAATACTGGAAAACAAAGTGCTTAGGGCCACGGCCAAGACTCATAAAGTAGCTGTGTTCAAGAATCAACATACTAAACTAGGAGAGTCAGTAACACTATCCAAAATTCTGAGTTCCTATAGATGCCAATCATTCTGAATTTCAAAGGATAAAGTGAGATGCCAAAACTGTTTAGAGGCAAAAAGCTACTAGAGCCGCTCATCTAATTGGGACTAAGTTTCATTGATATTGTGAGATTCATTGTATATTCTCTTCTTTTTATCCTATTTTGTTTTCAGTTGCTTGGAGACAAGCAACAATTTAAGTTTGGTGTTGTGATGAGCGGATAATTTATACGCTTTTTGGCATTATTTTTAGGTAGTTTTTAATAGGATCTAGCTACTTTTTAGTATATTTTTATTAGTTTTTATGCAAAAATCATATTTCTGGACTTTACTATGAGTTTGTGTGTTTTTCTGTGATTTTAGGTATTTTTTGGCTGAAATTGAGGGACTTGAGCAAAAATCTGATTCAGAAGCTGAAAAAGGACTGCTGATGCTGTTGGATTCTGACCTCCCTGCACTCGAAATGGAATTTTTGGAGCTATTGAAACCCAAATGGCGCGCTCTCAATTTCGTTGGAAAGTATACATCCAAGGCTTTCCAGCAATATATAATAGTTCATACTTTGCTCGAGTTTTGACGACGCAAACTGGCGTTCAAACGCCAATTTCCTACCCTATTCTGGCGTTAAACGCCAGAAACAGGTTACAAGCTAGAGTTAAACTCCCAAAATAGGCTATAAACTGGTGTTTAACTCCAAGAAAAGTCTCTACACACGAAAGCTTCAATGCTCAGTCCAAGCACACACCAAGTGGGCCCGGAAGTGGATTTTTGCATCATTTACTTGTTTCTGTAACCCTAGTAACTAGTATAGTATAAATAGAACTTTTTACTATTGTATTAGACATCTTGGATGCTGGGATCACTTTTAGTCCCTAGACATTGGGGGCTGGCCTCACGGCCATGCCTGGACCATCATCACTTATGTATTTTCAAGGTGGAGTTTCTACACACCATAGATTAAGGTGTGGAGCTCTGCTGTTCCTCGAGTATTAATGCAATTACTACTGTTTTCTATTCAATTCATGCTTATTCTTGTTCTAAGATATCCATTCGCACACAAGAACATGATGAATGTGATGATTATGTGACGCTCATCATCATTCTCAACCTATGAACGCGTGCCTGACAAACACTTCCGTTCTACCTACAAACGAGCTTGAATGCATATCTCTTAGCCTCCTGGTTCACGATCAGAGTCTTCGTGGTATATGCTAGAATCAATTGGCAGCATTTTTGAGATCCGAAAAGTCTAAACCTTGTCTGTGGTATTCCAAGTAGGATTTGGGATAGGATGACTGTGATGAGGTTCAAACTCGCGAATGTTGGGCGTAGTGACAGATGCAAAAGGATCACTGGATCCTATTCCAACATGAGTGAGAACTGACAGATGATTAGCCGTGTGGTGATAGCACATTTGGACCATTTTCACTGAAAGGACGGACGGTAGCCATTGACAATGGTGATCCCCCAACATACAGCTTGTCATAGAAAGGAGTATGAAAGATTGGATGAAGGCAGTAGGAAAGTAGAGATTCAGAAGGAACAACGCATCTCCATACGCTTATCTGAAATTCCCACCAATGAATGACATAAGTATCTCTATCTTTATTTTATGTTTATTTATCTTTTAATTATCAAAACTCCATAACCATTTGAATCCGCCTGATTGAGATTTATAAGATGACCATAGCTTGCTTCAAGCCGTCAATCTCCGTGGGATCGACCCTTACTCACAAAAGGTTTATTACTTGGACGACCCAGTGCACTTGCTGGTTAGTTGTGCGAAATTGTGAAAAAGAGTTGAGATTACAATTGTGCGTACCAAGTTGTTGGCGCCATTGAGATCACAAATTTCGTGCACCAGTATGTAAAAATTTTATCTGTATGTTTATTTGCATTTTTGTGTACATCATGGACTAAATTGCATCGGTATGACAACTGAGTATCTAAAGAGAGTTCAATCGGCAGATGTCTGGGATATAGGAAATCCTATTTATCAATGTCAACGCTGTAAAGTATGGATGTGGTCTAGAGAAAGGCTTGCTAAATCCAAACAGTTGTCCCAACCAAGTTTTCATTATATTATATGGAAGGAAAGATCGAGCTTCTTATACTTTTTATGCCTCCTGATGAGCTCATTCAGCTTTATACTGGAGAAGATCAAAGAAGTATTCATTTCGTAAAAAATAAAAGGACATTTAATTCAATGTTTTGTTTTACATCAATAGCCAAAAAAATTGACCGTGGGGTGAATAATGGGACTGCTCCCCCAATTTTTAAGCTTAAGGGTCAAAACTACCAAAGAATTGGTAGCTTACTTCCTCCTGATAGTTTGCAACCAACATTTTCCCAACTATATATCTATGACATAGAAAATGAGATTGATAATCGAATATGCACACTTCGGTATTTTTTATGCAACCAGTCAAACTTTTCAGTTATTTCTTATCCGTGAGAGAAAATAACATAAATTTTTTTTTTTTTGCAGTTCCAATGAAGCTATAAATGAGAGGGATAGGGAAATTGTGGCAATGTTAAGAAACATGCTAGACAAATATAATAGTTTGGCAAAGAGTTTTTACTATGCAAGAGATAGGTACCAATAGAAAAATTGCACAAACATAAAGCTTAAGTTGATTAGTAAAAGGACTACAAATGGCAGGACATAGAACTTGCCATCTGCATCTGAAATGCTGCGTTGATTGTTGGCGATGTCGAACAACTTAGCAAAGATAGAGATATTATTATAGAGAGTCAATCTAGAAAGCTCCAGCGGATTGATATTTTTCATCCATCTTATTTAGCCTTGCAATATCCATTGTTGTTTCCGTATGGGGAGGATGGATTTCGTTTGGGTATTGCAACATCAGATTCTATCTCTACTCGGCCTACAAAGAAAAACAAAACAATCACTTTGCAACAATTCTTTGCTTTTCGACTACAGAAAAGGACGGGTGAATCTCCGTTAATTCTGATATCAAAGAGATTATTCCAACAGTTTTTGGTAGATGCCTACATAATAATGGAATCAGAGAGGTTAAATTTTTTTAAGTGTAAACAACCACAGTTGAGGGTTGATAAATACAAATGTCTGCATGAAAGTCTTATAAATGGGGATGTAGATGCTGCAAGGCTTGGAAAAAGAATCATTCTTCCTAGTACTTTTACCGGTGGACCTAGGTATATGATGAATAATTGTAAAGATGCATTTACAATTTGCAGATATGCAGGATATCCTAGCTATTTTATCACTATGAACTGTAACCCTGAATAGGATGAGATAAAAAGAGAAGTGACTACCATTGGATTGAAGGCAGAAGACCGTCCTGATATATTATGTCGAGTTTTCAAGATCAAGTTTGATGGTTTGATTGATGACCTAAAAGAGGAAAAAATCTTTGGCAAAATTTTGGGATGTAAGTATGTGTTTATGCAACGCTTTATTAAAATCTTATGTTGTAATGCTTTGCTCATTTGTCTTTTTCAATTTTTTAGACGTTTGCACTGTAGCGTTTCAAAAGAGAGGGCTTCCGCATGCACATATCCTTTTATTCATGAGTAACGAGTTCAAGCCACAAACACCAGATGACATAGACAAACATATAACAGCTGAGATTCCTGATAAAAATGAAAGGCAAAATCTACATGGAGCTTTTCAAAGTTACATGGTACATGGTCCATGTGGTCCGTACAACAAGAATTCACCTTGCATGAAGAATGGATCCTGTTCAAAGTTCTATCCTAAAGAGTTTAGACAGCGAACACTCATTAATGAAGCCAGATTTCCCAAATATAGGCGTACTGATAATGGTTGAACAGCAAAGAAAAGAGAATGTGTACTAGACAATGAGTTCATTGTTTCGTATAATCCAAAATTGTTGCTTAAGTTCGGGTGCCACATAAATGTGGAATACACATGCCAAACAAGTTCTATTAAATATCTGTTTAAGTATGTACACAAGGGTAATGACCGCGTAACAGCTACTCTATACAATGCTGGTGATCCGTCAGAAGCCACACAAGTTGTTGACGAAATTAGGAATTACTACGATTATAGGTACATTTTGGCATGTGAGGCAGTCTGGCGTCTATTTGGATATGAAATCCAAGAGAAAGAACCATTTGTGATTAGACTTCCATTCCATTTGGAGGATGAGCAACTTGTGGTTTATGGTGAAACTTCTAATGTGAATGATATCGTCGAAAGAGCAATATTTCATAAGTCCACATTTTTGGGATGGATGGCGGCGAACATGTCATGTCCCTATGCTCAAAGTCTGACTTATATTGAGTTTCCAACCAAGTTTGTTTGGAAGGACGATTCTTCAAAGTGGTTTCGTTTTTCTCACCACTTTCTTTGAAATTTAAAATGTTAGGCTCAACTGGAACTAAGTTTCTAATTCTAGAGAAGCTTTGATGTGCGCTTCCAACATTGATAATAGCACGAATGACATTCACAGAATGCCCATTATCCAAGATAAGTGAATTATGCATCAAATGGAGTTTCCTTTTCCAATGATGAATTCAGCGTAGGTCCTCTCTAGTGTTACTATCGTTTATTCTGGTTATTGAAGGAATGACATTCAATAAAGGGTTTAATCCCATAAAATTACAAGGTATAAGCCATAATTAATAAGGATGAAGTGATTTCTGCCATAATTAATAAGGATGAAGTGATTTCCGCCATAATTTAATCCCTCAAACTCACACACACGCACATTTTAGAGATTTTCTGACTCTATTTCGAGTTAAATTATGTAGCTTTCCTTCCATTTTTAGTTTTTTTTATCATTTATAGTTTCATAACTTATGTTCATTGCAAGACTTCGTTTATTTTTCTTTATTTCATTATTTTCATTCTCAATTTGTTGTTAAATTCTTCAAACCTTTGTGAAGAATCGTTGTAGTTCTTAATACTTTAAAATTATGCAAATTTTGTTCTATTTTTATAATCAATATAATTATTTATTTGTGTGGTTATGATTCTATATATTTTTATGATTTTTTCATTGACAATATAAATTTTGATGTACGTGTTTCACTCAATTTTTTGGTATGATTCGATAGGTGTCCAATCAAGTTTGTATCAAGATCTCAATTTGGGGAGCAGATGCGACTTCTCTGAAAAAGAGTGAGCTCGAACCAAGAATTACTTAGTAATAGTGTTGAAATTACTAGTGGCAGATTTATAATGAAGGAAGTAAATGACTAAATTACTTAAATAAAGAAAAACTCAACAAATAAAAAGTGTAAAAATTTAAATGAAAGCAGAATAACAACAAAAATACAAAGAAATTAAAAAAATAATCAAATAAACAAAAGAAAATAAATTAAAAATTGACTTCTAATGCTCACATGCACTTGTACTCCATGTTCTTTCTTTACTTTTCGAAGACCGAAAATTTTATGAATTTACGTGATGATCTAGTCATGTAGTGTTTTTGATTGAAGTCCTCCTAAACCTTTAGAATTCCTCATATTTATACATCACAAGGATGAATTAGCTCCTAAATAATCTTTGATCACGACTTGATTCCTCTTTTTTTTTTCTCAAACCACAACCTTGTCTAAAGGATTCTCATGATAATTCTCCACATTCTATCTTGCCTAGTCCTTCAAATCTCATGTTCTGACGTGTCCATATTTATTACATGACATTTTTCTAGTTTCCACCCTATTTTCTCGACCCCTCACATTATTAGACTTTTGATCTATAATTGAAGAAGAATTTCTCTACAGCTAAACCATTCATGCGACACTTTCGACCTCCTATGACTTCTGATCAAACCTTTTTATAGGTCGAAATTCGTGCTAATAATACGTAAAGGTGATATTTATAGGAGGAATAAATTTCGCTCCTACACATTAGAATTCAAACCACGATTTGTATTTTGTTCAATCTTTTTCATTTGCAAATCGTAAAATATATACAAGACTATGAATATATTAAAAGACAAACTATTCAACTTACGTTTATACAGGGATCTCGAGTACACCGCTGGATTGAGAATATCCTTAGTATATTCCTCAGTCTGTACACTTTGTGTTGAGAAGATGCTGCGTGTGATGAGAAAAAGAACCTTCGCTCTCATGAAGATAATCATTAATCACCATCAGAATTCTAAGAGAATTTTTTATTAATAAAGTCTGTTAATCGCAACAATTGGAGGGCTAATTCCTTCCTAAAGTGAAAATAATGATAACAATAATAATTAATAACTTCTCAATTGTTGTGTAAGCAAAAAGCCAAGCTAGTGAAATACTTAGGTATAATTATAATCTAGGAGAATTTTAGTATACAGATCAAAGTTGGTACAGATTTAAAGATTTGTTTACATCACACTTTTTAAAGCCACACTTTAAACCGTAACTCTTCACAAAGAAAAGCGTCACCTAATGAAAAAAAGTAAATTAGAAGATTTAAGAGAAGAAATAATCAAGTTATCGAAATTAATAGACCAAAAATTAATGATTTTAACTAATGTTAACTGTAATGACACCGAATTCTTAAAATCAATACAAAATGATTTTTCTCAAAATTTTTATTTTACTATGTTTTATTGAAGGACTTCAAAAACCTGAAAAAACTTATTTTTCACACGGAATTTCTAAAAAATGTTATCATGGAAATGATTCCCCACATCTTTATCATACTTTTAACCCACAATTAAATTCTATAGTAGATATGCTTGAAGAAATATTAGTATCCATAAAATTTCAAAGAAATAAAGAAAAAGAGAATCCCAAAGAAGAAAAATTTCAAAATATAATCAACATAACAGATCTAAAAGTAAAACCACCACTAAAATTATGAATATTGAAGAAAAGTTAGAAGAAGTTACAATGCTTTTTAAACAATTAAAAATGGCTCAAGAAAATAATATTATGGAACAAGGATTTCAAATAGAAGAAGAATTAGTAAATTCTGAAAATATAGAAAATGAAGAACACATCCTAGATTATTCAAGTGACGAAGAACCAGCAATTCCAATACAAGTAAAAAATGAAGCTAGAACATCTAAAGATAACCAATCTCAATATAAATGGGAAACAGGTTTTGATAATTATACTTTTAAAAAAGGGTTTATAAATAAAGATTCAAAATATATAAAAATACCATCAAAGTACGTTCCTAAAATCCAAGAAATGGAAGGAGAAAGAATGCTTGATTTAGACTGTAAAAAGAATGAAAAAGAAATTTTCGAAAAGTGGTTGAATTCCTTTTTATTAGAAGCTTTTACTAATCCAAAGCTTAGTGAATTGTCTGGAAGAGATATTTAGAATTACATAGGATTTCATACTAAAGGAACTATAAGAGATTATATGACATCAATAGAAAACCAAATAATAGAAGATTTAGCAACAAAAACAACAGCTTATGATAAGATATTATATATAATGATGATTCTATATAAA
>NC_029772.3:57898598-57899298 GCF_000817695.3 Arachis duranensis | reverse complement strand
AAGAATCAATTATAAAAGCAGAAATACTTTGCTTGTGTCCAGTAAAAGGAATGAAATTGAAGAAAGAGAGATGAGACTCTTAGTGGAATTTGAATCAGCATTCTACAACTTATCTGGACTCTTAGAAAAGCTCCCCGAAGGGATAAAGAGGAATCTCTGCTATTTGATAAAAGACAGAGAAGACCACAAGTGCCAGCTATGTGTCTCAGAGTTATCTGAAGAAAGCAATAATGAAACGGAATCAGCCCACATGATAAAGGAAGAAGACAACGCATTTGAAGGTCACATGATGAAAGAGGAGGACAGCACATCTGAAGCATCTCTCAACATTATTGCATAGTGACGTAAGCGCTTAGGTCATAGAGCACCAACAATGTAGCTGGTGCAAGATAATAAACAATGACGTAAGCAATGACGTCATAAGAAGGGTAAGGATGGGAGTTGTCCATCAGACCCAACCATTATAAATAGGTTGCTTAGGCAATTGAAGAAGGCATCAAACAATAGAAAGCAGAAGGCTAAGAGTACTCATATGCCAGGAGAGCAAGGAGGAAGCGGCCGATGCAATTCTATAGTTTGAAGAAGAATTCCCTTAGGAAAAACCAATTCTAAACTCCCCTCTGGAGTTAGTATCTACAATCTCCCCTCTGGAGATAAAAACATCTTATGTAAAATATTCTAAATAAAGGAAGTTTTTCTA
>NC_029772.3:57897605-57898395 GCF_000817695.3 Arachis duranensis | reverse complement strand
AAAAATTTTAACAAACAAAATCTTTTAAAAGAAGTTTTTAATAGAAAAAATATAATATACTATGGAAAAATTCAACTTGAAGCCCCTATAAAGATAAAATCTGCTAATGGAGAACTTGAAATAGCCTTGATAAATGATGAAAAATTGAGTAAACAGATTGAGAAAATTAAGGATCAACAAAAAAGATCTAAAATTGGATGGATTCATATTAGTACTATACAAGTCTTAATCAAATCCACATATATGAAAGGAATTAATTCACCGATAAGCTTAGCAATCTGTGACAAAAGAATTACTGATGACCCAATTGATCAAATAATTGGAATTGTTCATGGAAATTTGGCAAACGTAAATGTTAAATTCAATGCCCATCTTGGAGATGCTATACCTTTATCAACTGAAAATCTTGGAAGATCTATAAGTTTGGCTTATAAATTTCACAGAAAGAATCTAATGGAACAAGACGATGAACCATTTTCAATTACATATGCAATAAATTATGCTTTAACAAATAGTCATCATAGTATAATATTTAAAAACAGAGAAAGAATTTATGTCGATGAATTATTTCAGAAAATTGTAAAGACAGAAATACCAAAATATAAAGCTATTGAAAACCCAGTTCTTTTACTAAAAGAACCATCCGGAAAATTAGTTTCATCAAATTTTCAAATAAGAGAATCCAAAATTAATAGCCCTTTAAGTTTATCTAAGTTAAAGATTAAAGAAGAAAATTCTGAAATAAAAGAACTAACAAAAAAGGTCGAAAAATTAAATGAAACCCTAAACA
>NC_029772.3:57872853-57897545 GCF_000817695.3 Arachis duranensis | reverse complement strand
TATCAAGATAAGAAACAAGAGCTCTTTGAAAGAGAAAATCGGTTGAATTATTTACAGTTTTCTGAAATAAATCAAAGAGCATTTGAAGCTCTAAAAATAATTTATGACAAATTGAAAGGAGAAGTTGAAGAGTTAGAAAAATTGATAGAATCTCTAGAAAATAGTGATGAATCGATGATAGAATTTGCAGAAATTCTAAGATAAATAATGAAGTATACAAAGATTGAAAGACCAGAAAACAAAATAAAAAGAAAAAGGGCGAAAAAATTAAAAAGTAAAATAAAGGAGTATAAAAGGGAATTAAATAATCTTCAGTTCGAAATTAATGACCTTATAATAAAAAGGATAGAAATAAGAACAAATATATACAAGTTGGAGCTAAACTTAAAAAATTTATAAATGTCTGGAACACCATATTATGACTTAAAAGAATTAAAGCTGTTGAAAGAAAAAAATGGAAAATGAAGTTGAAAAATTAAAAAGATATTTAGAAACAACAGAAAGTGTAGAAATAAAAGAAGTTTTGGAGGATTTGAAAAATTATAAACAGATAAAAGATTTTATATACAATAATCAATATTATAAACTAAAACAAGATTGAAAAACTATAAAAATGAAATCAGAATTAGTAATGCTCAATACTTTTGGTTATGAAATTACAAATTATAAAGTACCACCAACCAAATTTATACAAATTATAAACTTATTCGAAGGAAAATATGAAGAGTTAATAATTTTGAAAAAGAAATTACATTGTTAAAAATTAAAAAATTGGTATCAGAGCCAAGTTAACGATTAAGGGTAACACTTTCTCCTTAAGCAATACTTTTAATGACACGCTTTTTTAGCCACAAAAGAACAAAAATCTGTACAGGCACATCTGTACACTAGATGGCCCCATATAATCTATTAACGATGAATTTTCAAATATTTGAACGGACTAGAGAGAGTTGAAGGCTTGGTAGGTAGGTGGAAGATACATTTAACAAATTGCATACATCTTTTGAGTCTTCCCTACTGCTACTTCAAGTCCACTCATTACTTCAATATATATGAATATTTTTTTATGAATAAAAATAAATTAATTATTAAATTTTTATTTTATTTTTATTTGTTATTTTATCTTTTTTTTAAATAAAATTTATTATCTTATTTTTTTAAGCTAGTTATACTTATTTTTTTCTAACAGAATTAAATTATTTTAGTTTATTTTAAAATTCAAAATCAGTTTAGTAATCAGTATAAATAAGTAGCATTGTTACAACTACAACATAACAATAAAAATTTCTTCTTCCTTCCTTTTCTTATTTTTTCATAGTCTTATTATTAATTAAAACCCTCTCACTTGCTCTTTCCTGTTTCCACTGCTATGCCGTTTGAATATCCTTGTGTTGAGTGCGAAACACAGAAACGGTAAGCACGCTAGTAAATCATAAGAAAGTAATAATATATTCATATATATGGAAGTATTATACGATGGTCATGGTGTAATTGTTTTGATCCTTAGAGGCAGTATGATTCTTCTTGTTTCGTTGCTTATCAACTTGAGCATCGCTTTGGCTCACTTTCATGGCTTCGGGGAACAACCACTCGCCAAGATTGCAATCTATAAGGCTGTTGTTTCGCTCCACAGTAACGCCTCCATTGCAGCCTCCCCTTATCTTCTTGGCACAAAGGTATATATCACCATCAACATGCTCCTTCTGTTCTGATTTTGATCTTGTATCTATCCAGAGAAGTTGACCATGTTTGATTCAGACAAGTTCTAGCTCTACCTTGGTTTGTTTTCAACCGTTTAAAATTGCAGATGGTTAGGTTAGTTTTAATTTCCGCCAGAGACAAAATTAATGGTACTGATGCTGTTGCAATTTCTGTTCTAATGCCGTTCCAGAGGGCGCCACGATGACACTATTGTGATTTTGGACTGCACGTCTAAAAGCAAGTGTTTATTGATAACTAATTTAAACATGAAAAGTAAGAGTTAGGCTGCTTAAGTGGGGACCACACCAAGATTCTAGTAAATAAGTGTTGACACATTTTTATGAAGAGTTCGGATGTTCAAAAACATATTTATCTTGTGTGCAGCATTCAATTCATGTGCTTTTCACATATTTGATTTCAGGGTGAAGATACCCAATGGGTGACTGTGAATGTTTATCACCCTGACCCATCTGCAGATGATTGGGTTGGAGTTTTCTCTCCTGCAAAGTTCAAGTAATGTTCTTACTCTGTTCCTCATATTCAACGTAAATTCAGTATTGCATAGAACTCAACACTAGATGGGATGCTTTAACAAGCAATCACCTGCATTAACCGAAAATGTATCAAATACTCTATTTATTCGGCTTTATTTGTCACCGTGACATTCTAGTGTATTTTTTAATTATTATTGTTATTTTGTTAATTGCAGCTCATCGACATGTCCACCGGTTAATGATCCAAAAGAAGATACTCCATACATATGCTCAGCACCAATAAAGGTTAGTATGTTATTCATTAATCTCTTTATGATTAACTTGTACTCTTGCTAGATTGTATTAAGGTTAAGTGGTTAACTACTTCAAAGTGGTACCCTGCTGATGTTATCGTTTTGAATGTTTGTTCCAGTACAAATTTGTGAATTACTCCAATTCAATGTATACAAAGACAGGAAAGGCTTCTTTGAAGTTCCAATTGATCAACCAGCGTGCCGACTTTTCCTTCGCGCTATTTTCTGGCGGACTATTGAATGTATGTCCATGACTATTGCAGCTGTTCTTGTATTTGTTGTCTTCTAATAATATTGAGTGTTACCTTAGAAACTTTGATCTAGCATTTGCTGTTTACAAAAACAGCTCAGTATTATCTTGATTCAGAATATGTATATGATTTTTATTTTATGAAATTGCTAGCCGTTAATTAATTGTAATTGATTGATCATTGCAGCCTAAACTTGTTACAGTCTCCAATTTCATATCATTTGTGAATCCTAAGGCACCTCTGTATCCGCGCATTGCTCAAGGGAAGTCTTGGGATGAAGTAAGTTTATTTCTTATGTCTTAAGATATTTATCACAAGCCATAACAATTTAGTTGAGCATAGCGAGTGATAGTGTGATACATACCCTTTATATGAATCAACTTGATAAAATTCAGTACCCTACTCCTTAGACACTTGATCTATAAAGTTTAGTAAATTTTGAACACACGTCTATGAAAAGATGAAATATACAGTGATTTATGCAGATGACAGTTACATGGACAAGTGGATATGACATAAGTGAAGCTACACCATTTGTTGAGTGGAGTATTAAGGGAAAGACTCCAGTGCAATCTCCTGCTGGAACATTGACATTTGGTCGCAACGCCATGTGTGGTATGCTTCATTCAATCGGCTAAATCAACTTTTCTATGGCAGAAATAATACTCTTGAATTATAACTTTATTTAACCTTACTCATAACTTAAATTTCTGCTTGGCAAATATGCAAGAACTTCGATTAGGCTCGCATTTGAGCCGTTGGTGAGAAAACTAACGATTTTAGGTTTAATCAGATATAAACACATGCATAATCCCTGTTACCTTATGAATCCTGGCTATCATCAATATTCAAGATCACTAATTATTTGAAACCATGATCTTCCTTTGCCACTGTGCAGGTTCACCAGCAAGCACTGTAGGTTGGCGTGATCCCGGGTTCATCCACACAAGTTTTCTTAAAGAACTGTGGCCAAATAAAGTGTATGGTTATTGATATCCATGTATTTTGATAGCAAACTGAGTAACAGGCAGACTTTGTTTCATAATTTCTTTCTTTCAAATATATTTTCTTCAGGTACACATACCGATTGGGGCATCTTTTGTCTAATGGTTCAGAAATTTGGAGCAAGCAATATTCATTCAAGTCATCACCTTATCCTGGACAGAACTCACTCCAACGTGTAATCATATTTGGTGACATGGGCAAGGTAATGTTAAACCATTTTTTTTATCCTATCTTATGTTGCGAAAAATTTGGAAGTGCTAGTCGGGCTTGTATCTTTGTTCTGATCTTAATAGAATGATCAACACCTACACCGAACTTATCTAAACTTTCTTTAGAATCTTAGTTAGGCTAAAATAACAAACTTTCAAGAGGATGAGGGCTGAAAAAGATTTACTTCTGATCCAATAAGTTTGCAGGCTGAACGTGACGGTTCAAACGAGTATAACAACTATCAACCTGGTTCACTCAACACAACAGACCAGCTCATCAAGGATTTAGAAAACATTGACATTGTTTTCCACATTGGAGACATGACTTATGCAAATGGATACATCTCACAATGGGACCAATTCACTGCTCAAGTGGAACCAATTGCATCAAAAGTGCCATATATGATTGGCAGGTAGGTTTGTCCTATGTTATAAGAACAATATTTTTCAATTACTTTTGTATTGATGTATTAGAATTCGTAATTGTGTGATCATGATGCAGTGGTAATCATGAGCGTGATTGGCCCAACACGGGATCCTTTTATAATACTACAGATTCAGGTGGTGAATGTGGAGTTTTGGCTCAGACCATGTTTTATGTCCCAGCAGAAAACAGAGAAAAGTTCTGGTACATGCTGTTTTATGAAAATCTTAGTGCTGTTCATTTAATTTTATTATTATATATATGATGGCACTGCTTAAAACATCTGATACAATCTTGCAATCACATCTATTCTGTTGGATAATTATTTATGCTGTCAATTGTAAAAAGTTGTTATTTTTGTCTATAGATATATTAAAAAGTGATGGTGATAGATAAAAGGGAACACATAGAGTATCTATTATTTAGTTCAATCAAAATTCAACTTGGTTAAACCAACGGAACCAAATGAAGCATGAAGGGCTTACCGTTTGAGTCTATTTTAGTTCTCCAAATAATTTTAACTTCAACATTGAAGATAGCTGTAAGAAATGAACCCATTAGCATCAAATCTAATGCAGGAAGAGGTTAAATTGACTTAAGTTTAAATTCAAAAATGATAGATATTACTCTTAAATTATTCATGACATTAATGTTTGTATCATCAAACATGCTTAATTCAACAAAAGTACAAAAATCTTATATTGATACACAGCAATAGTGAGTGTTTTTTCGCACTCTCTCATCGTTTCATCTTATTCTATCACTTTTTACACAAATCAACAGATCCAAAGACGTATCAGAAAATGACAGTGAAAATAAAAGCAATAGTATATTATAATTTTTAAATACAATTAGTATATATAATAATAAATAACATTCTGAATACACAGGTATTCAACGGATTATGGCATGTTTCGCTTCTGCATAGGGGACACTGAACATGATTGGAGAGAAGGAACAGAACAATACAAATTCATTGAGCATTGTCTCGCAACAGTGGACAGACAGAAGCAACCATGGTTGATCTTTGCTGCACATAGAGTGCTTGGATATTCGTCTGATTTTTATTATGGATTGGAGGGTTCATTTGAAGAGCCAATGGGAAGGGAAAGTTTGCAGAAACTTTGGCAGAGATATAAAGTGGATATTGCATTTTATGGCCATGTCCATAACTATGAAAGGACATGCCCCATTTATCAGGTAAACACAATAATAGCCAACTATGCCCTCGTTTCATTTAAATTTAGGTGATGAATTGAAAAGATGCAGAGATTTAGAGTAAGTACAAAAAGAAAAGAAAAGAAAAGAGACTCAGCACGACAAAGATTTTTTTTAAATGATATTTTTTTAAAAGATTTTTTATAAAAGTAGAAGTGATTTTATATTTGGATATCTTATGTAAAAAAAATTTTTATTTATCAATATGTTTAGGTAAAATAAGATAAAAGTATTTTTTTATTCATTTATTATATAAAAAATATTTTTTTTAAGAAAAAAAGATCTTTTAAAAAATAATGTAAATTGTAACCTCTTAAAAAAAAATTTTATTTTTTTAATTTTTTACTTTTATTATTAAAAATTTGTCAAACATATTTAAAAATAAAAGATTTTTTTTCATTAAAAAAATATACATTTTTTTTTATGGATTTAGTGGCGCCCAAACAAGCATATTCTCAAACGAAACGAGTATATATTGTATAAGTTAAAAAATAGTGCAATTAAATTTTAAATAAGATCATTAATTTTGTAACAAAACATATGCAGAACCAATGTGTGAACAAAGAAAGGTCACAGTATTCAGGCACGGTGAACGGAACAATTCATGTTGTTGTTGGAGGAGCAGGAAGCCACTTGTCGAATTTCAGCCAAGTGACACCAAAGTGGAGTCTTTACAGAGACTATGACTTTGGCTTTGTCAAGTTGACCGCATTCAACCATTCTTCTCTCTTATTTGAGTACAAGAAAAGCAGTGATGGCAACGTCTACGATTCTTTCACCATTTCAAGGGATTACAAAGATGTATTGGCATGTGTACATGATGGATGTGAACCAACCACTTTAGCCACTTAAAATTGTGTAGCCTCTATAGACTCTATACATACATGTACACCTTCATCTATGTTCTTATGAATTGAATATTTATATACTGCAAGAACTAAGGGCCGAAAGAATTATGCAGTGTAATCAGGCTACAATTATGAATCAAAGAACACAATTATTAACCCCATGTCTATCCTCTTCACTTCATTTTAAGCTGGGGAAGGGAATGAACGAATTTCATATTATCCTGACTGGTAGCGGGTGCCACCTAATATAGTTTGTCAATTGTCAGTTTAGTTTGTTGAAGTTTCAGTTAGTTAGTTACTGTATTTATAGCAATTCGTTAGTTAGTTAATTATGATTGCTTGCATCACAAGCTAATTAGTCTCGTATGTAGCTAAGACCTGTGCACAAATTCATCCACATCTCTGCAATTTCTTCTCAATCTATTCAAAGTTTCATACAATTTCAAATCTTTAAATCTGTAAATGTTGAAAAAAAAAAAAAAAGAAAAAAATTCATATTATCTTTTTTTTTTTAGTTGTGTGTATATCAAACATACCACTCGAAAAATAAGTTATAGTATCTCGAACCGACAACCGAACGAACCCCTTAACGCTTAAAGCCTTGTCACTTTCTTGAAAAAGATTTAACATCCAATTTTATTTGATTGAACATTTCTGGACCTTTACAAGCTCTCTAATTTGTGTTGCTTTCGGATATTGGCTCTACTATGCTCATCAAACAAATTCTAGTATTCTACAATTCTAAGCTTTTAACGACCTTCTTTTGTATTTTTGTGGAAAATGGTTATCATGTAAAATCAAATCAACCACGGCGTTTAAATACTAATCGAATCCACAATTTAAATTTTATTTTCAGTTGACTACCTATAAACGACAAATTAAAATAACAATAAAACATTCATTGATAAACTTATTTCCCTTATTTGATGATGAGATCTTATGAAGTGCAAATAATAATGATATAATTAGCTAACTAAACTAAAACGTCCATATTGTTGTTGATTATTTCCATCACCACTTGCTGGTGTGAAAACTGCTACATATTGGTGAAAGAAATTCTTGGCTCAGGGCCCAAGTTGGATGGAAATATTAATCGGAAAGTGGCATATTGAATGAGATTGAGATGGACCTTTGACCAGCAAGTTGATGATATACATGAGATTAACTAAAAGAATCTACAAAAAGAAAACTTTAAAGGTATGATGGACCTATAAATGGTCATCTCTGTATAATAGATTTATGGTATATAAAACTAAACTGAAACTGATCTTTCAATGTATACAGTGGTTGGGTTCTCATCTATTTGACGGAATCAACTTCTCCCACAAATATACTATTAGGTGGTCAAGTAGATTACTTATTGGTTCGTGTTACACACTTCAACTTTCAATTCTAATATCAGTGGTATTTATTTTTCTTTTCTTGTTTTTTGATGGCTGACTGGCTGCCGAAGCTTCTCACAAACTAGATAGATGTCATGCAAGTTTCCAAATAATTTCAATTCTAACATCATAATATTAAGAAAAAAAATTCATAAACGAGTCTGATAATTACCTTAAATAACAACGAGATCTTTAAATAAAAAAAAATACATTTTTTGGTCTTTGATCTTTTTTTAGTGAGATTGATTAGTCTTTCTGTTAATATTTTTTTTCTGTATTAACGAAATAAATATACATGACATGGTAAACTGTTGATTTATCCATTAAGAGTCAATTAGGATTGACAAATTTTTATCGTTAGGAATTTTATTATCTTTTAGAGGATAATTGTCAGGACTGTTTAGTTTTTTTGTTATTGTCTTTTTTAAATATATTAGCTACATTTACTGTATAAAATTAAAAAATATTAGTGATTTTTAAGTTGTTTTTACTTATAATAACTAAATTAAGGATATATTAGTGATTAACGTGTCACATAAGCATGATCTGGAGAGAGATCATTGATAGAGAGACTAAGCAGTCTCACGAAATTAAATATTGATGAGCGGATAATTTATACGCTTTTTGACATTGTTTTTTAGAAAGTTTTTAGTAGGTTCTAGCTACTTTTTAGTATATTTTTATTAGTTTTTAGGAAAAATTCATATTTCTGGACTTTACTATGAATTTGTGTGTTTTTCTGTGATTTCAGGTATTTTTTGGCTGAAATTGAGGGAGCTGAGCAAAAATCTGATTCAGGCTGAAAAATGACTGCGAATGCTGTTGGATTCTGACCTCCCTGCACTCGGAATGGATTTTTTGGAGCTACAAGAGTCCAATTGGCGCGCTCTCAATTGGGTTGGAAAGTAGACATCCAGGGCTTTCCAGCAATATATAATAGTCCATACTTTGCGCGAAGATAGACAATATAAACTGGCGTTCAACGCCAGTTCCATGTTGCAGTCTGGCGTTCAGCGCCAGAAACAGGTTGCAAGTTGGAGTTCAACGCCAGAAACAGGTTACAACCTGACGTTCGACTCCAGAAACAGCCCAGGCACGTGAGAAGCTTAAGTCTCAGCCCCAGCACACACCAAGTGGGCCCCAGAAGTGGTTTCTGCACTATCCATCTTAGTTTACTCATCTAAGGCTCCGGGTAGTGATGGATACAACATGAATTTTATAAAAAGATGTTGGGAGGAGATTGGAGTGGAATTCACTAAAGCTGTGATGAGCTTCTTTGAGACGGAGAGATTACCAGCAGGCTCCAATATTACTTGGGTAGCGTTGGCTCCGAAGTTTGTGGACGCGAAGGAGATAAAGGACCTGAGACTGATCAGTATGGTTGGCTGCATCTACAAGGTCATATCAAAAGTGTTGACAAGACGAATGAGGAGTGTAATGCCCGGGTTAGTTGGAGAATCACAGAGTGCATTTCTCAAGGGTAGGCAAATACATGATGGAGCGTTAATTGCATGTGAAACTGTACAGTGGTTGAAACAGAAGAAGAAGGCATCAGTTATCATCAAATTGGACTTCCAGAAAGCCTATGATAGAGTCAAATGGAATTTTGTTGATATTGTGTTAGAAAAGATGGGGTTCGAAAGAAGATGGAGGGCATGGATTACAGAGTGCATTAGATCAGCTTCCATATCTATAATGGTTAATGGGGTTCCATCAAAACCGTTCAAGATGGAAAGAGGGCTTCGACAAGGCGACCCGTTATCACCTTTTCTATTCGTTCTCATTGTAGATGTGCTGAACAGGATGATCGGGGAGGCAGTAAGAAATAGGAGAATATCTCCTCTCTTAGTTGGTAGGGACAATATAGAGTTATCCCACCTTCAGTTTGCTTATGACACTATACTGTTCTGCCCACCAGAGGAGGAGACAGTGAGAAATTACAAGAGACTCCTGAGGTGTTTTGAAGTCATGTCGAGATTGAGCATTAACTTTGACAAGTCTATGTTGATACCGATAAATTGCAGCCAGGAGTAGGTTGGTCAAATGTGCAGATTATTAGGATGTCAGGCGGCGAACCTACCAGTGAAGTATCTGGGCATTAATCTAGGAGCAAACTCGAGGCTATTAAAAACTTGGAAGCCAGTAATAGATAAGGTGGAGGAGAAACTGAGTCTGTGGAAAGCGAAGGTGCTCAGTAAAGCAGGGAAGTTGGTTCTCATCAAATCCGTGATCAATAGTTTGTCTACGTACTATTTGAGCTTGTATAAAATGCCAGTTACAGTGGCCAAAAAAATAATCTCATTCCAAAGAAGATTCTTTTGGGGGAAGGACGACGGACGACCGGGACTGGCTCTTGTAAAATGGGAGATGATACAGGCACCGAAGAAATTAGGGGGACTAGGTGTGGGAGATGCGATGATTCGTAATACCGCGTTGTTGTTTAAGTGATGGTGGAGATTCTCCAAGGAAGAGTGTCCTCTGCGGAAGAAAATAGTGTGCTCCTGCAATAATCTAAACCCGGGGCAGTTATTGTCTACTCAAGCTATACCAGCAAAAGGGGGTCCGTGAAGAGATATTTGTCACTTGCAAATCAAGGAGGAACATGTTAAACAGAGGATGATTGACGGGTTGGCTATAGAAGTAGGCGATGGTAGACTAACCAGATTTTGGGAAGATACATGGCTACAGTCAGGGAAGCTAAAAGACTCCTTTCCAAGACTCTACTTAATTTCAGATAATAAGGGATCCGTGATTGGGGACTGTAGATTTTGGGATGGGATAGAGTGGGTGTGAAACTTCCATTGGAGGAGGGAACTTTGTCAATGGGAGACCGACAATCTGATCCAAATGCTTGAGATCTTGTAAGCTATGAGACTGATAGCAAACACACAAGATAGAGTGGTGTGCAAATTTGATAAGGAGGGAGTTTATACTACTAACTCATTTGTGCAGGTTTTGCAGGTACAGACATTGACAGATGATATTCTTAGCTATAAGTTCACAAATGGAATCTGGAAAGGAATTGTTCCACCGAGGGTTGAGTTGTTTACTTGGTTTGTGCTTGTAGGCCGACTTAACACAAAGGATCGCTTGAGCAGATTAGGCATCATCGAACAAAGTGATAAAGTCTGTGTTATGTGTAGTAAGGAAATTGAAACTGTACAACATTTGTTTGTTACATATGAGTATGCTTGGCAGGTGTGGTGCGCATGGATAAGTCATGTGGGTTGTGTTTGGAGAATCCCTGGGTCCATAAAAGAACATTTTGAGAGCTGGAGGACGATGTTTTTGAGAAAAGATGTACGAAAAATATGGTTAGTGGGATTTTTCACAGTTATATGGAACATATGGTTGTGTAGAAATGAGGTGACAGTGGAAGTGGTAGATTGTGTTGCTAGGACGTTTTCTTGCTCTAGAGAGTGGTGCAAAAGGTAACTCATGTTGTTGATGGCTATACCGGAGATAACATAGGAGTTACAAAATCTTATTTTATGTTTTCTTGTATGCTCCACTGAATGTGTTGAGCTCATTTTCTTTCAAAAAAAGTTTACTCATTTTCTGTAAACCTAGGGTACTAGTTTACTATTTAAACAACTTTTAAAGACTTATTTTATATCTCATGACATTTTTAGATCTGAATTTTATACTCTTTGACGGCATGAATCTCTAAACTCCATTGTTGGGGGTGAGGAGCTCTGCAGCATCTCGATGAATTAATGCAATTATTTCTGTTTCCATTCAAACATGCTTGTTCCTATCTAAGATGTTCATTCGCGCTTCACTATGAAGAAGGTGATGATCTGTGACACTCATCACCTTCCTCAATCCACGAACGTGTGCCTGACAACCACCTCTGTTCTACATCAGATTGAATGAGTATCTCTTAGATTTCTTAATCAGAATCTTCGTGGTATAAGCTAGAATTGATGGCGGCATTCATGAGAATCCGGAAATTCTAAACCTTGTCTGTGGTATTTCGAGTAGGATTCAAGTATTGAATGGCTGTGACGAGCTTCAAACTCGCGATTGTTGGGCGTAGTGACAAACGCAAAAGGATCAATGGATCTTATTCGGACATGATCGAGAACCAATAGATGATTAGCTGTGCTGTGACAGAGCATTTGGACCATTTTCACTAAGAGGATGGGAAGTAGCCATTGACAACGGTGACACCCTACACACAGCTTGCCATGGAAGGAACTTTGCACTTTTGAAAGTGAGGAAGCATTATGTTACAGAAATTCAGAAGACAAAGCATCTCCAAAACTCCAACATATTCTCCATTATTGAGTAACAATTATTTATTTTATGCCCTTTCACTTTTTACAATTGAACATAAAAAATACTGTTGTTGGTATCCTGACTAAGAATAATAAGATAACCATAGCTTGCTTCAAACCAACAATCTCCGTGGGATTCGACCCTTACTCACGTAAGGTATTACTTGGACGACCCAGTGCACTTACTGGTTAGTTGTGCGGATTGCAAAAGTGTGATTGCAATTTCTTGCACCAAGTTTTTGGCGCCGTTGCCGGGGATTGTTTGAGTTTGAACAACTAAAGGTTTATTTTGTTGCTTAGATTAGGAATAATTTATTTTTTTTGCTATAGAGTCATTAAATCTGAGTCCTTTATTTTCTTTTCAAAAATTTTTCAAAAATATTATTTTTCCTTATTAATTTTTAATTTTTATGTGAGTTTAGTTTTATATTTTAAGTTTGGGGTCAATTGCGTATTTTATATTTTCCTTTAAATTTTCGAATTTGTGTTCTTTATTTTTCCTTGATCTTCAAATTGTTCTTGTCAAATTTTCTTGTTTGATCTTTGATTTTTCCTATTTTGTGTATTTTTCGTGTTTTCCTTGTGCTTTTTCAAAATTTTAGTTTTCAAAAATATATTTTTTATATATACAATATTAAAACACGTTACATTTATAGCTCAGTTGGCTAGAGCGTTGGCTTATGTTCTTGGCAATTGGGTATCTTCTTTTTAAAACTTTTTTAAAAATAATTTTTCTTTGATTGAATCTTGTACAAACTTTAAGTTTGGTGTTCTCCTGTTAATTTTCTTTAATTTTTGAAAATTTAATTTGGTTTTCAAAAAAATTTTAAGTTTGGTGTTCTTTCTTTTGTTCTTGATGTTCTTGTGAATCTTCAAGGTGTTCTTGAGTCTTTCTTGTGTTTTGATCTTAAAATTTTTAAGTTTGTTGTTCCTATTCTTGGTGTTCTTGTGAATCTTCAAGGTGTTCTTGAGTCTTCCTTGTGTTTTGATCTTAAAATTTTTAAGTTTGGTGTTCCTTGGTGTTTTCCCACCAAAATTTTCGAAAACAAGGAGCATTAGATCTAAAAATTTTAAGTCTTGTGTCTTTTGTGTGTTTTTCTCTTTTATCATAAAATTCAAAATTCAAAATTCAATTTCAAAAATTTTCAAATCTTATCCTTTTAAGATTTTTTTTTATCTTTTTCGATAATATCCTAACCACTTTCTCTCTCCTCACTTTTTCAAAAATCTTCATAAAATATTTTTACATTCTTTTTTATTTTATTTTTATTTTTATTTATTTTTAATTTTATTGTCGTCTTTATTTTATTCTATTTTATTATTATTATTTTGAAATTTTTATATATAATAAAATAAATAAAATAAATTCACCTCATCTCCCTTTCTCCATTATGGACTTAAGTGGAAATGAACAGTCCAGAAGGACTCTGGGGTCATATGCTAACCCCACTACTACTTCATACGGGAGTAGTATCTGTATACCCTCCATCGGAGTCAGTAGCTTTGAGTTGAACCCTCAGCTCATTATCATGGTGCAGCAAAGTTGCCAGTATTCCGGTCTTCCACAGGAAGAACGTATAGAGTTTCTGGCACAATTTTTACAAATTGCTGACACAGTACATGATAAGGAAGTAGATCAGGATGTCTATAGACTGTTACTGTTTCCATTTGCTGTAAAAGACCAAGCTAAGAGGTGGTTAAATAACCAACCTAAGGACAACATAAAGACATGGAAACAGCTGTTAGAAAAATTCCTGAATCATTATTTTCCTCAAAAACGGATGACATAGCTAAGGCTGAGCATCCAAGGCTTCAAACAAGGAGATAATGAATTCCTTTATGATGCCTAGGAGAGATACAGAGAGATGCTAAGAAAATGCCGCTCTGAAATGCTTTTAGAGTGGGTGCAGTTAGACATCTTCTATTATGGGCTTACAGAAAGAGCTCAGATTTCTCTAGACCACTCAGCTGATGGATCTATACACATGAGAAAGACAATAGAAGAAGCTCAAGAGCTCATTGATACAGTTGCCAAAAATCAGCATCTGTACCTGAGCAGTGAACCTTCCTTGAAAGAAGAGACCAAAACAGTAACTGCTGAACTCAGTCCTGCAGAACAAGTTACTGAATTCAATCAGCAACTAGATTTTCTAACAAAACAGCTAGCCGAATTCAAGGAGATACTACAAGAAACAAGAATGGCTAATATGAATATGGAAGTACAGTTAAAGCAAACAGAACAGCAGTTATCAAAACAAATAATAGAAGAGTGCCAAGCAGTTCAATTAAGAAGTGGGAAAATATTAAATACCTCACTTCAAGGTAGCAGGAAGCCAAGAAATGAGAATGCCAAGCAGTTCAGTTAAGAAGTGGGAAAACATTAAATACCTCACTTCAAAGCAGCAGGAAGCCAAGAAATGAACAAATGACTACTCAAAATCCCTCTGAGGACAATCAGAGCCCAGAGAGGAATAATGCTGGCGCTGAACACCCAAACCATGCTCATTCCTGGCGTTCAACGCCAGAATCAAGCAAGGAATTGGCGTTGAACGCCCAAAGGAAGCACAGTTCTGGTATTCAAATGCCAGAAATAGGTAAGGAGTTGGCGTCTAATGCCACTCCAGCTTACACCCGTGGCATTCAAACGTCAGTGGAAGATCAGACACATATAAGTGCTGATAGCAACCCCTCTAAAAAGGCTTCTCAATCCACATCTGTAGGCAATAAACCTACAACAACTAAGGTTGAGGAATACAAAACTAAAATGCCTTATCCTCAGAAACTCCGCCAAGCGGAACAGGATAAGCAATTTGCTCGCTTTGCAGACTACCTCAGGACTCTTGAAATAAAGATTCCGTTTGCAGAAGCACTTGAGCAAATACCCTCTTATGCTAAGTTCATGAAAGAGATCTTAAGTCATAAGAAGGATTGGAGGGAAACTAAAAAAGTCTACCTCACTGAAGAATGCAGTGCAGTCATTCTGAAAAGCTTACCTGAGAAGCTTAAAGATCCCGGAAGCTTTATGATACCATGCACATTAGAGGGTACTTGTACCAAGCAAGCTCTATGTGACCTTGGGGCAAGTATCAACCTAATACCTGCATCTACTATCAGAAAGCTTGGTTTGACTGAAGAAGTCAAACCAACCCGGATATGTCTCCGACTTGCTGATGGCTCCATTAAATACCCATCAGGCGTGATTGAAGACATAATTGTCAAGGTTGGGCCATTTGCCTTTCCCACTGACTGTGTGGTGCTGGAAATGGAGGAGCACAAAAGTGCAACTCTCATTCTAGGAAGACCTTTCCTAGCAACTGGACGAACCCTCATTGACGTCCAGAAAGGGGAATTAACCCTGAGAGTCAATGAGGATGAGTTTAAGTTGAATGTTGTCGAAGCTATGCAGCATCCAGACAGCCCAGACGACTGCATGAGCATTGATATTATTGACTCTCTGGTAAAAGAGGTCAATATGACTGAGAGCCTCGAATTAGAGCTAGAGGATATCTTTAAAGATGCTCAGCCTGATCTGGAGGAACTAGAGAGAATAATAGAACCTCTAAAAATCCTTCAGGAAGAGGAAAAACCTCCCAAACCTGAGCTCAAACCATTACCAACATCCCTGAAATATGCATTTCTTTATAAGGTGATACCTTCCCTGTAATCATAAGCTCTACCTTAGAGCTACAGGAAGAGGAAGCACTAATTCAAGTGCTAAGGACACACAAGACAGCTCTTGGGTGGTCCATCAGTGATCTTAAGGGCATTAGCCCAGCCAGATGCATGCACAAGATCCTATTGGAGGGTAATGCTAAGCCAGTGGTTCAACCACAGAGGCGGCTGAATCCAGCCATGAAGGAGGTGGTGCAGAAGGAGGTCACTAAATTACTAGAGGCTGGGATTATTTATCCTATTTCTGATAGCCCCGGGGTAAGCCCTATCCAAGTCGTCCCCAAAAAGGGAGGCATGACAGTGGTTCATAATGAAAAGAATGAACTGGTTCCTATAAGAACAGTTACAGGTTGGCGTATGTGTATTGACTACAGAAGACTCAATACAGCCACCAGAAAGGATCATTTTCCTTAACCATTCATAGACCAGATGCTAGAAAGACTAGCAGGTCATGATTACTACTGCTTTTTGGATGGCTATTTGATGCGTGAGCATCTTGTCTATCTTTTCCTAGTGAATTTGCATCTAATTTGTTGATTTTAATTAAGAACTATTTATATTTTAGCCACTATGGATGCTATTTTGAGTTTTATGCAATTTTATTTATTTTAGGTAGCATTCGGAGAGATTTGATGAAGTTTCTGCAGAGAAAAAGAAGAAACCAAAGAGATGACCAGCAAAGACCGACGCGGACGCATGGCTCACGCGACCGCGCGGAATGGAGAAATCGCAATGACGCGATCGCGTGCCTAACGCGAACGCGTGGACTGGAATCTGCACAAATGACGCGAGCGCGTGGACGACGCGGACGCGTCACATGCCCGATCTGAAATAATTTAGAAAATGCTGGTTACGAATTTTGGGCTGTTTTGACCCACTTTCCAGCCCAGAAAACACATATTAGAAGCTGCAGAATGGACAAATCAAGTGGTCCCCAACCATCAACTGAAGATCTGTTAATTAATTCGAATTTAAATTCAAATCTTATCTTTGAGGAAAAGATATTATTTTTAATTTTTTTAATTTTAAACCTATTAGGATTAGTAATAAATAGAAACTCTGCACATTTAGACTGTACCAGATTGTTACCAGATTGTTACCAGAACCCTTATTTTTATTCTTTGAACCATGAGCAACTAATCCTTCATTGTTAAGGTTAGGAGCTCTGTCTAATTGTATGGATTTATTCGTTTGATCTTTCTAATTTAATTCATGTCTTGATTTATATTTCAATAATTGTTTTCGCTCTTTATTTTATGAATTTGGGTAGAACGGAAGTATGACCCATGTTCTAATTGAGTTCTTGTAAAACTTGGAAAAGCTCTTTACTTAAACAACAGCTTGAAAACATATTATACTGAATTTCTAAGTGTTTGTATTTAACGAGATACGTGACATATAATCCCTTTTATTTTTGGATAATTAGAATTCTTTTGGCATATAAACTAGAAATTGATCATCACCCTCTAATTGGAATTAATTGACCAAGAAATTGGCAATTAATGAATTTTAGAGGAGACTAGGAAGGTCTAAGGAATTAGGGCCTAGTCACATATAGTTTGTCATGAAATTATATCTTGCATAATTAAATTAGTTAGTGATAAAAAATAAATCTGGAAAATAGATAACTCTGAAACCTTAACTGCTTTCTCAACATTTTATTCCCAACTCATTTATTTGTCTATCCTTTTGATATTCTAAGTTCGAACTTAAACCTTTTAAACATCTCAAAACCAATTTTTGCTTGCCTAACTAATCCAATCAATCAATCATTGTTGCTTGATCCATCAATCCTCGTGGGATCGACCCTTACTCACGTAAGGTATTACTTGGTACGACCCGGTGCACTTGCCGGTTAGTAAGTGTGGGTTATAAATACCGCACCAAGTTTTTGGCGCCGTTGCCGGGGATTGATTGTGATTGACAACTATTAGTTGTTTGACTGCTTAGATTAGGCGTTTTTGTTTTAATTTTATTTAAAAATAAATTTGCTTTGATATTTCAAAAAAAATAAAATAAAATAAAAATAAAAAAATAAAAATAAATATTTTCGAAAAATTTTTTTAATAAATAAATAGCACCAATATTTTTCTTAATTTCTGAAATTAAGTTTGGTGTTACCTATTTATTATTTTTCTTCTATTTATTTTATTCAATATTTTTATCTCTTTACACATGTTATCTCACTGGGAATTCTCTGCACTCTGACGTAGAGATTCCCATTCTTTCTTGTTTTCTGGTTGTTTATGCACAGAAATAGAGACAAAAAACATCTCTTAGACTTTGATCCTGAACCTGAAAGGACTTTCAGGCGGTGTTTACAACAAGCAAGACTTTACAAGGCTACAGAATCCACTATGGATCCTAATAATAATGCTAATGTCAATGTGGCAAATCCGAATGGGGATGATCAACAAAGGAGAGTGCTTGGCTCTTATTCTGCCCCTACTGCGGATCTTTGTGGAAAAAAGCATTGTGGTACCTCCTATTGCTGCGAACAACTTTAAGTTGAAGCCTCAACTGGTCACCCTGGTGCAACAAAACTGGCAGTATCATGGTCTTCCCCACGAAGACCCAAATCAGTTTATTTCTAGTTTTCTGCAAATTTGTGACACTGTGAAAACAAATGGAGTAAACCCATATGTGTACAAACTCATGCTCATCCCGTTTGCTCTGAGGGATGGAGCAAAGCTATGGCTAGATTCCCAATCCAAGGACATTTTGGATACTTGGAACAAGGTGGTTACTGAGTTTCTCACAAAAAATTTTCCACCAAAGAAGCTGACTAAGCTTAGGATGGAGGTTCAGACCTTAAAACTGAGACTCTGTATGAAGCGTGGGAGAGATACAAGCTACTGACTAGGCAATGCCCTCCAGACATGTTCTCTAAATGGACACAAATAGACATATTTTATGAAGGCTTGGGTGAAATATCCAAAATGTGCTTAGATAATTCTGCAGGAGGCTCATTGCACAAGAAGAAGACACCGGAGGAGACTATTGAGCTTATTGAATTGGTTGCTAGCAACCAATATTTATACTCATCTAACAGGAATCCTGTGAACTCTTGAGACTCCTCAGAAGAAAGGTGTCATGAAAGTGGAAGCTCTTAATGCCATTCTTGCTCAAAACAAACTTATGTCTCAGCAAATCAATCTACTTACTCAACACATGGGTGGCATGCAAGTCTCAGCTATCAACACCCAAAATCCACCTCAAGAGATCTCTTATGACATGGCAGGACATTTAGTGCAGAATGACAACTATGATTATGCCCATTCCTCTTCTGAACAGGTCAATTACATGGGAAGTGGTTCTAGAAATCCCAATAATGACCCCCTATTCTCAAACATACAATCAAGGATAGAGAAATCAACGAAATTTTGGATGGAGAGACCAACCTCAGAGACCTCAAAATTTCAACCATAATTCTCAAGGCGGCTTCCAACAGAACAATTACAATAACCGCCAACCTCAGCCTCAGCAGGTGGTGCACGAAATTGTGATCATCAATGGCGCCATCAACATGGTACACTCAATTGCAATGTCAACTCTTTATCACAATTTCGCACAACTAACCAGCAAGTGCACTGGGTCGTCCAAGTAATAAACCTTACGCAAGTAAGGGTCGATCCCACGGAGATTGTTGGTATGAAGCAAGCTATGGTTATCTTGTAAATCTCAGTCAGGCGGATTCAAATGGTTATGGAGGATTAATAATTAAAAGATGACTAAAACATAAAATAAAGATAGAGATACTTATGTAATTCATTGGTGAGAATTTCAGATAAGCGTATGGAGATGCTTTGTCCCTTCCGTCTCTCTGCTTTCCTACTGTCTTCATCCAATCCTTCTTACTCCTTTCCATGGCAAGCTGTATGTTGGGCATCACCATTGTCAATGGCTACAGTCCCGTCCTCTCAGTGAAAATGTTCAACGCGCTCTGTCACAGCATGGCTATTCATCTGTCAGTTCTCGATCATGTCGGAATAGAATCCAATGATTCTTTTGCGTCTGTCACTAACGCCCCATAATCGCGAGTTTGAAGCTCGTCATAGTCATTCAATCCTTGAATCCTACTCAGAATACCACAGACAAGGTTTAGACCTTCCAGATTCTCAAGAATGCTGCCATCAATTCTAGCTTATACCATGAAGATTCTGATTAAGGAATCCAAGAGATATCCACTCAATCTAAGGTAGAACGGAGGTGGTTGTCAGGCACACGTTCATAGGTGAGAATGATGATGAGTGTCATGAATCATCACATTCATCAAGTTGCGGAACAAGTGATATCTTAGAACAAGAATAAGCTGAATTGAATAGAAGAACAATAGTAATTGCATTAATACTCGAGGTACAGCAGAGCTCCACACCTTAATCTATGGTGTGTAGAAACTCCACCGTCGAAAATACATAAGTGATAATAGTGATCATTGGCTTCGGCCCCAGAGAGGGAACCAGAAGAACCAAGATGATCTAAGAACTAGACGTCTAAAGATGAAAATACAATAGCAAAAGGTCCTATTTATAGAGAACTAGTAGCTTAGGGTTTACAAAAATGAGTAAATGACATAAAAATCCACTTCCAGGCCTACTTGGTGTGTGCTTGGACTGAGCATTGAAGGTTCTATGTGTAGAGACTTTTCTTGGAGTTAAACGCCAGCTTTTGTGCCAGTTTGGGCGTTTAACTCCCACTTCTGTGCCAGTTCCGGCGTTAAACGCCGGGCCGTCTTGAGCTGATTTGGAACGCTGGTTTGGGCCATCAAATCTCGAGCAAAGTATGGACTATTATATATTTTTGGAAAGCCCAGGATGTCTACTTTCCAACGCAATTGAGAGCGCGCCAATTGGGCTTCTGTAGCTCCAGAAAATCCACTTCGAGTACAGGGAGGTCAGAATCCAATAGCATCTGCAGTCCTTTTCAGCCTCTGAATCAGATTTTTGCTCAGGTCCCTCAATTTTAGCTAGAAAATACCTGAAATCACAGAAAAACATACAAACTCATAGTAAAGTCCAGAAAAGTGAATTTTAAATAAAAACTAATAAAAATATGATAAAAAATAACTAAAATATACTAAAAACATGCCAAAAAGCGTATAAATTATCTGCTCATCACAACACCAAACTTAAATTGTTGCTTGTCCCCAAGCAACTGAAAATCAAATAGGATAAAAAGAAGAGAATATACTATGGACTCCAAAATATCAATGAAACTTAGCTCCAATTAGATGAGCGGGACTAGTAGCTTTTTGCCTCTGAACAGTTTTGGCATCTCACTTTAATCTTTGCAGTTTAGAATGATTGGCATCTATAGGAACTCAGAATTCAGATAGTGTTATTGATTCTCCTAGTTAAGTATATTGATTCTTGAACACAGCTACTTTATGAGTCTTGGCCGTGGCCCAAAGCACTCTGTTCTCCAGTATTACCACCGGATACATACATGCCACAGACACTTAACTAGGTGAACCTTTTCAGATTGTGACTCAGCTTTGCTGAAGTCCCCAATTAGAGGTGTCCAGGGTTCTTAAGCACACTCTTTTTGATTTGGATCACGACTTTAACCGCTCAGTCTCAAGTTTTCACTTGACACCTTCACGCCACAAGCATATGGTTAGGGACAGCTTGGTTTAGCCGCTTAGGCCAGGATTTTATTCCTGTAGACCCTCCTATCCACTGATGCTCAAAGCCTTGGATCCTTTTTATTTTTACCCTTTCCTTTTGGTTTAAAGGGCTATTGGCTTTTTCTGCTTGCTCTTTCTTTTTCTTTCTTTCTCCTTTTTTTTTCGCATATACTCTCTTTTTTTTCTACAAGCTTTTCACTGCTTTTTCTTGCTTCAAGAATCAATTTGATGATTTTTTAGATCCTCAGTAACATGTCTCCTTTTTCATCATTCTTTCAAGAGCCAACTAATTTTAACATTCATGAACAACAAATTCAAAAGACATATGCACTGTTCAAGCATACATTCAGAAATCAAAAGTATTGCCACCACATCAAAATAATTAATCTGTTATAAAATTTGAAATTCATGCAATTCTTCTCTTTTTCAATTAAGAACATTTTTCATTTAAGAAAGGTGATGGATTCATAGGACATTCATAACTTTAAGGTATAGACACTAAGACACTAATGATCATGTAATAAGACACAAACATAGATAAACATAAGCATAAAAATTCAAAAAACAGAAAAATAAAGAACAAGGAGATTAAAGAACGGGTCCACCTTAGTGATGGCGGCTAGTTCTTCCTCTTGAAGATCTTATGGAGCGCTTGAGCTCCTCAATGTCTCTTCCTTGCCTTTGTTGCTCCTCTCTCATGACACTTTGATCTTCTCTAATTTCATGGAGGAGGATGGAATATTCTTGGTGCTCCACCCTTAGTTGTCCCATGTTGGAACTCAATTCTCCTAGGGAGGTGTTGATTTGCTCCCAATAGTTTTGTGGAGGAAAGTGCATCCCTTGAGGCATCTCAGGGATTTCATGATGAGGAATTTCCTTATGTCCATGAGTGTGATCTCTTGTTTGCTCCATCCTCTTCTTAGTGATGGACTTGTCCTCATCAATAAGGATGTCTCCCTCTATGTTAATTCCAACTGAATTACAGAGGTGACAAATAAGATGAGGGAAGGCTAACCTTGCCAAGGTAGAGGACTTGTCCGCCACCTTATAAAGTTCTTGGGATATAACCTCATAAACTTCTACTTCCTCTCCAATCATGATGCTATAAATCATGATAGTCCGGTCTATAGTAACTTCGGACCGGTTGCTAGTGGGAATGATTGAGCGTTGGATAAACTCCAACCATCCCCTAGCCACGAGCTTGAGGTCATGCCTTCTCAGTTGAACCAGCTTCCCTCTTGAATCTCTCTTCCATTGAGCGCCCTCTTCACAAATGTCTATGAGGACTTGGTCCAACCTTTGATTAAAGTTGACCCTTCTAGTGTAGGGATGCTCATCTCCTTGCATCATGGGCAAGTTGAATGCCAACTTTACATTTTTCAGACTAAAATCTAAGCATTTCCCCCGAACTATTGTAAGCCAATTCTTTGGGTCTGGGTTCACACTTTGATCATGGTTCTTGGTGATCCATGCATTGGCATAGAACTCTTGAACCATTAAGATTCTGACTTGTTGAATGAGGTTGGTAAGAACTTTCCAACCTCTTCTTTGGATCTCATGTCGGATCTCCGGATAGTCACTCTTTTTGGGTTTGAAAGGGACCTCGGGGATCACCTTCTTCATAGCCACAACTTCATAGAAGTGGTCTTGATGCACCCTTGAGATGAATCTCTCCATCTCCCATGACTCGGAGGTGGAAGCTTTTGCCTTCCCTTTCTTCTTTCTAGAGGTTTCTCTGGCCTTAGATGCCATAAATGGTTATGGAAAAATGAAAAGCAACGCTTTTACCACACCAAACTTAGAAGGTTTGCTCGTCCTCGAGCAAAAGAAGAAAGAAGAGAGTAGAAGAAGAAGAAATAGAGGAGATAGAGGGGGCTTTGTGTTTCGGCCAAGGGGGAGAAGTAGTGTTTAGGTTGTGTAAAAATGAAGAAGTGAAGAAGGGTTTATATAGGGGTGAAGGGAGGGGTAGGGTTCGGCCATTATGGGTGGGTTTGGGAGGGAAAGTGGTTTGAATTTGGATGGTGAGGTAGGGTGGGTTTTATGAAGGATGGATGTGAGTGGTGAAGAGAATGGTGGGATTTGATAGGTGAGGGTTTTTGGGGAAGAGGTATTGAGGTGATTGGTGAATAGGTGAAGAAGAGAGAGAGTGGTGGGGTAGATGGGGATCCTGTGGGGTCCACAGATCCTGAGGTGTTAAGGATGGCTCATCCCTGCACCAAGTGGCGTGCAAAAACGCCTTTTCTGCCAATCCTGGCGTTAAACGCCGGGCTACTGCCCCTTTCTGGCGTTTAACGCCAGCTTCCTACCCATTCCTGGCATTAAACGCCAGTTTGGTGCCCCTTTCTGGCGTTAAACGCCCAGAATGGTGCCAGACTGAGCATTAAACGGCCATTTGCTGCCCTTACTGGCGTTTAAACGCCAGCAAGTTTTTCCTCCAGGGTGTGCTATTTTTCATTCTATTTTTCATTCTATTTTTGCTTTTTCAATTGATTTTGTGACTTCACATGATCATCAACCTACAGAAGACATAAAATAACAAAAGGAAAATAGATAAAGATAACATTGGGTTGCCTCCCAACAAACGCTTCTTTAATGTCAGTAGCTTGACAGTGGGCCCTCATGGAGCCTCACAGATGTTCAGAGCAATGTTGGAACCTCCCAACACCAAACTTAGAGTCTGAATGTGGGGGTTCAACACCAAACTTAGAATTTGGTTGTGGCCTCCCAACACCAAATTAGAGTTTGACTGTGGGGGCTCTGTTTGACCCTGTTTTGAGAGAAGCTCTTTATGCTTCCTCTCCATGGTTACAGAAGGATATCCTTGAGCCTTAAACACAAAGGATTCTTCATTCACTTGAATGATCAATTCTCCTCTGTCAACATCAATCACAACCTTTGCTGTGGCTAGGAAGGGTCTGCCAAGGATGATGGATTCGTCCATGCACTTCCCAGTCTCTAGGACTATGAAATCAGCAGGGATGTAATGGTCTTCAATCTTTACCAGAACATCCTCTACAAGTCCATAAGCTTGTTTTCTTGAATTGTCTGCTATCTCTAGTGAGATTCTTGCAGCTTATACCTCAAAGATCCCTAGCTTCTCCATTACAGAGAGAGGCATGAGGTTTATGCTTGACCCCAGGTCACACAGAGCCTTCTTGAAGGTCATGGTGCCTACTGTACAAGGTATTGAGAACTTCCCAGGGTCCTGTCTCTTTTGAGGTAATCTCTGCCTAGACAAGTCATCCAGTTCTTTGGTGAGCAAAGGAGGTTCATCCTCCCAAGTCTCATT
>NC_029772.3:57835616-57872589 GCF_000817695.3 Arachis duranensis | reverse complement strand
TCATCAGAGCTCATGAATGGCAGAAGTAAATCCAATGGAATCTCTATGGTCTCAGTGTGAGCCTCAGATCTCCATGGTTCCTCATTAGGGAACTCATTGGATGCCAGTGGACGTCCATTGAGGTCTTCCTCAGTGGCGATCACTACCTCTTCCTCCTCTCCAATTTCGGCCATGTTGATGGCCTTACATTCTCCTTTTGGATTCTCTTCTGTATTGCTTGGAAGAGTACTAGGAGGGAGTTCAGTAACTTTCTTACTCAGCTGTCCCACTTGTGCCTCCAAGTTTCTAATGGAGGACCTTGTTTCAGTCATGAAACTTTGAGTGGTTTTGATTAGATCAGAGACCATGGTTGCTAAATCAGAGTGGCTCTGCTTAGAATTCTCTGTCTGTTTCTGAGAAGATGATGGAAAAGGCTTGCTATTGCTAAACCTGTTTCTTCCACCATTATTGTTATTAAAACCTTGTTGTGGTCTCTGTTGATCCTTCCATGAGAGATTTGGATGATTTCTCCATGAAGGATTATAGGTGTTTCCATAAGGTTCTCCCATGTAATTCACCTCTTCCATTGAAGGGTTCTCAGGATCATAAGCTTCTTCTTCAGATGAAGCATCCTTAGTACTGCCTGGTGCAGCTTGCATTCCAGAAAGACTTTGAGAAATCATATTGACTTGCTGAGTTAATATTTTGTTCTGAGCGAATATGGCATTCAGAGTATCAATCTCAAGAACTCCTTTCTTCTGATTCGTCCCATTGTTCACAGGATTCCTTTCAGAAGTGTACATGAATTGGTTATTTGCAACCATTTCAATGAGTTCCTGAGCTTTTGCAGGCGTCTTCTTCAGATGAAGAGATCCTCCAGCAGAGCTGTCCAATGACATCTTGGACAGTTCAGACAGACCATCATAGAAGATACCTATGATGCTCCATTCAGAAAGCATGTCAGAAGGACACTTTCTGATCAATTGTTTGTATCTTTCCCAAGCTTCATAGAGGGATTCACCTTCCTTCTGTCTGAAGGTTTCGACTTCCACTCTAAGCTTACTCAATTTTTGATGTGGAAAGAACTTTGCCAAAAAGGCATTGACTAGCTTTTCCCAAGAGTTCAGGCTTTCTTTAAGTTGTGAGTCCAACTATATCCTAGCTCTGTCTCTTACAGCAAAAGGGAATAGCATAAGTCTGTAGACCTCAGGGTCAACCCCATTGGTCTTAACAGTGTCACAGATTTGCAAGAATTCAACTAAAAACTGATAAGGATCTTCCAATGGAAGTCCATGGAACTTACAATTCTGTTGCATTAGAGAAACTAATTGAGGATCTTTGAGGTACAAGCTACAAGAATCTCACTAGAGATGGTAGACAATTCAAGAAAACAAGCTTATGGACTTGTTGAGGATGTTCTGGTGGTGCGCGAAATTGTGATCATCAATGGCGCCATCAACATGGTATGCACAATTGTAATCTCAACTCTTTATCACAACTTCGCACAACTAACCAGCAAGTGTACTGGGTCGTCCAAGTAATAAACCTTACACGAGTAAGGGTCGATCCCACAGAGATTGTTGGTATGAAGCAAGCTATGGTCACCTTGTAAATCTTAGTCAGGCAATTCAAATGGTTATGATGATGTATGAATAAAACATAAAAATAAAGATAGAGATACTTATGTAATTCATTGGTGAGAATTTCAGATAAGCGAATGGAGATGCTTTTTCCCTTCCGTCCCTCTGCTTTTCTACTGTCTTCATCCAATCCTTCTTACTCCTTTCCATGGCAAGCTGTATGTAGGGTTTCACCGTTGTCAGTGGCTACCTCCCATCCTCTCAGTGAAAATGTTCAACGCACCCTGTCACGGCACGGCTATTCAGCTGTCGGTTCTCGATATGTCGGAATAGAATCCAGTGATTCTTTTGCATCTGTCACTAACGCCCCACAATCGCGAGTTTGAAGCTCCTCACAGTCATTCAATCATTGAATCCTACTCAGAATACCACAGACAAGGTTTAGACCTTCCGGATTCTCTTGAATGCCGCCATCAGTTCTAGCTTATACCACGAAGATTCCGATCAAGGGATCCAAGAGATAAACATTCAAGCCTTGTTTGCTTGTAGAACTGAAGTGGTTGTCAGACACTCGTTCATAAGTAAGAATGGTGATGAGTGTCACATAATCATCACATTCATCATGTTCTTGAGTGCAAATGAATATCTTAGAATAAGAACAAGCTGAATTGAATAGAAGAACAATAGTAATTGCATTAATACTCGAGGTACAGCAGAGCTCCACACCTTAATCTATAGTGTGTACAAAAGGTCTTATTTATATAGAACTAGTAGCCTAAGGTTTATAGAGATGAGTAAATGACATAAAAATCCACTTCCGGGCCCACTTGGTGTGTGCTTGGGCTGAGCATTGAAGCATTTTCGTGTAGAGACTTCTCTTGGAGTTAAACGCCAGCTTTTGTGCCAGTTTGGGCATTTAACTCCCATTCTTGTGCCAGTTCCGGCGTTTAACGCCGGGCAGTTTTGAGCTAATTTGGAACGCCAGTTTGGGCTATCAAATCTCAGGAAAAGTATGAACTATTATACATTGCTGGAAAGCCCAGAATGTCTACTTTCCAACGCCGTTGAGAGCGCGCCAATTGGGCTTCCGTAGCTTCAGAAAATCCACTCCGAGTGCAGGGAGGTCAGAATCCAACAGCATCTGCAGTCCTTTTTAGTCTCTGAATCAGATTTTTGCTCAAGTCCCTCAATTTCAGCCAGAAAATACCTGAAATCACAAAAAAACACACAAACTCATAGTAAAGTCCAGAAAAGTGAATTTTAACTAAAAACTAATAAAAATATACTAAAAACTAACTAAAACATACTAAAAACATACTAAAAACAATGCCAAAAAGCGTATAAATTATCCGCTCATCACTTTTCCCATAGAAGTCGGGAGTAGGTGCAGTAAAGTCACCCAGCACCTTCCTTGCATTGTTGGCATTGTTGTTGTTTTTGGCTGCCATGTCTTCTTCTTGTTTGAAGATTTCTGTTAGGTCCTCTACAGAGGGTAGTGCTTTAGCTTCTCTTAGCTTTCGCTTCAAGGTCCTCTCAGGTTCAAGGTCAGCCTCAACAAGAATGCTTTTGTCTTTGCTCCTGCTCATATGAAAGAGAAGAGAACAAGAAAATATAGAATCCTCTATATCACAGTATAGAGATTCCTTAAGGTGTCAGAGGAAAAGAAGAATAGAAGGAGGAGGTAGAAGAAGAAGAATTCGAATTTATCAAGAGAGGTAGAATTCGAATTTTTGATAATGAGTAGAGTTAGTCCTTAAATAGAGGGATGTGAGAAGAGGGGAAGAATTTTCGAAAATAAATTAAAAAGATTTTAAAAGAAATTTTGAAAATTTGATGAATGATTTTCGAAAATTAAAGTTGGAAAAGAAATAGAGTGATTTTTGAAAAAGATTTTTGAAAGTAGAAATCAAAAAGATATGATTGAAAAGTTATGGTTTTAAAAAGATATGATTGAAAAGATATGATTGAAAAACAATTTAAAAAGATTTGATTTTTAAAATTAATGACTTGGCTAACAAGAAATTTAAAAGATATGATTCAGACATTAAACCTTTCTCAACAGAAAAGGCAACATACTTGAAATGTTGAATCAAATCATTAATTGTTAGCAAGTATTTTTGAAAAATGGAAAGAAATTGATTTTGAAAATATATGATTGAAAAGATATGATTTGAAAAAGATTTGATTTTGAAAAATTATGAAAACTTGAAAAAAAATTTGAATTAAAAACAAAATCCTGGAAACTTGAAAAAAAATTCGAATTAAAAACAAAATCTTCCCTCTTGTGCCATCCTGGCGTTAAACGCCCAGAATGGTATCCATTTTGGCGTTTAACGCCCAAAATGCTACCCTTTTGGGCGTTAAACGCCCAGCCAGGTGCCCTGGCTGGTGTTTAAATGCCAGTTTTCCTTCTTGACTGGGCGTTTTGAACGCCCAGCTTTTTCTGTGTAATTCCTCTGCTGTATGTTCTGAATCTTCAATTCTCTGTATTATTGACTTGAAAATACACAAATTTAAATTTTTTTTTTATTTTTAATGATGAGGAATAATCAAAATGCAACTAAAATCAAATAAATAATGCATGCAAGACACCAAACTTAGAAGTTTGTATACTACTGACACTAACAAATTGAGAATGCATATGAGAAACAGCAAAACATTCAAGATAAGAGAATTTAAAGATCAGAGCAAGGAAATCATCAAGAACAACTTGAAGATCAATGAAGACACATGAAAAATGCAAGAAGAATAGAAACATGCAATTGACACCAAACTTAAAATGAGACACTAGACTCAAACAAGAAACATAAAATATTTTTTATTTTTATGACTTTGTAATTTTTTTGGATTTTTCAAAAATTATATGGAAAAGAAATTAAAGAGATTCAAAATTTTTAATAAGAATTCCAGGAATCATGCAATGTTAGTCTAAAGCTTTAGTCTAAAAAGATTAGACATACACCTCTAAGAGGAATCCTATGAATAATAGGACACCTTAGAGGAAGGGAGTTCTTGAAATTGATGCTCTAAATGCCATATTGACTTAGAACAAAATGTTGACTTAGCAAGTCAATATGATTTCTCAAAGTCTGAATGGATTTCAAAATGCATCCAACAGTACTAAAGAAGCATCTTATGAAGAAGAAGCTTATGATCCTGAGAACCCTACAATGGCAGAGGTGAATTACATGGGTGAAGCCTGGTGCACGAAATTGTGATTATCAATGGTGCCATCAACATGGTACGCTCAATTGCAATCTCAACTCTTTATCACAATTTCACACAACTAACCAGCAAGTGCACTGGGTCGTCCAAGTAATAAACCTTACGCGAGTAAGGGTTGATCCCACGGAGATTGTTGGTATGAAGCAAGCTATGGTCATCTTGTAAATCTTAGTCAGGCAGATTTAAATGGTTATGGAGGATTAATAATTAAAATATGAATAAAACATAAAATAAAGATAGAGATACTTATGTAATTCGTTGGTGAGAATTTCAGATAAGCGTATGGAGATGCTTTGTCCCTTCCGTCTCTCTGCTTTCCTACTGGCTTCATCCAATCCTTCTTACTCCTTTCCATGGCAAGCTGTATGTTGGGCATCACCATTGTCAATGGCTACAGTCCCGTCCTCTCAGTGAAAATGTTCAACGTGCTCTGTCACAGCACGGCTATTCATCTGTCGGTTCTCGATCATGTCGGAATAGAATCGAGTGATTCTTTTGCGTCTGTCACTAACGCCCCACAATCGCGAGTTTGAAGCTCGTCATAGTCATTCAATCCTTGAATCCTACTCAGAATACCACAGACAAGGTTTAGACCTTCCGGATTCTCAAGAATGCCGCCATCAATTCTAGCTTATACCACGAAGATTCTGATTAAGGAATCCAAGATATATCCACTCAATCTAAGGTAGAACGGAGGTGGTTGTCAGGCACACGTTCATAGGTGAGAATGATGATGAGTGTCACGGATCATCACATTCATCAAGTTGAGGAACAAGTGATATCTTAGAACAAGAATAAGCTGAATTGAATAGAAGAACAATAGTAATTGCATTAATACTCGAGGTACAGCAGAGCTCCACACCTTAATCTATGGTGTGTAGAAACTCCACCGTTGAAAATACATAAGTGATAATAGTGATCATTGGCTTCGGCCCCAGAGAGGGAACCAGAAGAACCAATATTATCTAAGAACTAGACGTCCAAAGATGAAAATACAATAGCAAAAGGTCCTATTTATAGAGAACTAGTAGCTTAGGGTTTACAAAAATGAGTAAATGACATAAAAATCCACTTCCGGGCCTACTTGGTGTGTGCTTGGGCTGAGCATTGAAGCTTCTATGTGTAGAGACTTTTCTTGGAGTTAAACGCCAGCTTTTGTGCCAGTTTGGGCGTTTAACTCCCACTTCTGTGCCAGTTCCGGCGTTAAACGCCGGGCATTCTTGAGCTGATTTGGAACGCCAGTTTGGGCCATCAAATCTCGGGCAAAGTATAGACTATTATATATTTCTGGAAAGTCCAGGATGTCTACTTTCCAACGCAATTGAGCGCGCACCAATTGGGCTTCTGTAGCTCCAGAAAATCCACTTCAAGTACAGGGAGGTCAGAATCCAACAACATCTGCAGTCCTTTTTAGCCTCTGAATCAGATTTTTGCTCAGGTCCCTCAATTTCAGCCAGAAAATACCCGAAATCACAGAAAAACACACAAATTCATAGTAAAGTTTAGAAAAGTGAATTTTAAATAAAAACTAATAAAAATATGATAAAAACTAACTAAAACATACTAAAAACAATGCCAAAAAGCATATAAATTATCCGCTCATCAGCAGGCCAACTCTAAATCCAAGGAAGATTCTAATTGGGAAATGATGAGGAGTTTTATGTAGGAAACCAGAGCCTCCATTAGAAACTTAGAAGTTCAAATGGGCCAAATAAGCAAGCAATTACCTGAGAGGTCTACAAGCACATTTCTAGGTGATACAGTGGTGAACCCAAGAGAAGACTGCAAGATTATTCAATTGAGAAGTGGTAAAGTAACTGGTTTTGAGACCAAGGCCAATGAAGAATTAGTTGAAAAAGAAGCCCCAGAGGAGAAGAAGGAAGAAGTCGAGCACACACCTCCTAAGCGTGCAGACAATCCTTTCCCTGATTCTCTTGACACTTATCCTACCTTGCCAAAGGCTCCTGAATATAAGCCAAAAATGCCATACCCTCAGATGCTTCAGAAGGCCTCCAAAGAAAAGCAGTTCTCTAAATTTTTAGATGTCTTCAAGAAGCTACAGATCAACATTCCCTTTGCAGAGGCTCTGGAGCAAATGCCTCTCTATGCTAAATTTATGAAAGAATTGTTGACCAACAAGAGGAACTGGAAGGAACAAGAAATAGTGGTATTAACCAAGGAATGCAGTGCCATTATTCAACACAACCTTCCTGAGAAGATGCCAGACCCAGGGAGCTTTGTCATTCCTTGCACCATTGGAGATGTCACCATTCAGAGAGTTTTATGTGACCTTGGAGCCAGCATCAATCTCATGCCACTTTCAGTGATGAAAAAGCTTCAAATTGAGGAGGTAAAACTCACTCGTATTTCTCTTCAACTTGCTGACCTTTCTATTAAATTACCTGTGGGTGTTATTGAGGATTTACTTGTTAAAGTAGGACCATTCATCTTTCCTGTTGATTTTGTTATATTAGACATGGAAGAGGAGGTAAAATCCTCTATTATACTTGGTAGACCCTTTTTAGCTACAGGTAGAGCTCTGATTGATGTACAAAATGGTGAATTGACCCTGAGGGTCATTGAAGAAAAAAAGGTCCTTCATGTTTTTGAAGCTCTCAAGCACCCAAATGATTCTTAAGGGTGTATTAAAATAGATGTTATTGAACCACTTGTTCACGAGGTACTGAAAGCTGAGGTACTTGATGACATTCTGGATCCTATCTCTGAGTATGAATTAGTTGAAATTGATAATTCACCACCCCAGAAGGCTTTGGTCCACACGCCTAAAGCAGAGGAGGAAGTCCCCAAGTTCGAGCTCAAATCCCTATCCCCTTCTCTGAAATATGTATTCTTGGGTGAGAATGACTCATATCCAGTGATTATTAGCTCTTCCCTAAAGCCTGAAGAGGAAGAGGCGCTTATTTTAGTGCTCAAGAGCCATAAAACAGCTCTTGGGTGGACCATTAGTGACTTAAAGGGGATTAGTCCAACCTTGAAGATGATGCTAAACCAGTTGTGCAACCACAAAGGAGACTCAATCCAACCATGAAAGAGGTGGTCCAAAAAGAGGTAATGAAACTATAGGAAGTAGAAATTATTTCTCCTATTTCTGACAGTCCTTGGGTAAGTCCTGTGCAGGTAGTTCCCAAGAAAGGAGGGATGACAGTGATCAAGAATGAAAAAAATGAGCTTATCCCCACAAGAACAGTCACAGGATGGAGAATGTGTATAGACTACAGGAGGCTCAACACTGCTACAAGAAAAGATCATTTCCCCCTGCCTTTCATCGATCAGATGCTTGAGAGGTTAGCTGGTCATGCATTTTATTGTTTTCTAGATGGATATTCTGGATATAATCAAATTGCAGTGGACCCTCAAGATTAGGAGAAGACAGCATTCACATGCCCCTTTGGAGTATTTGCCTACAGAAGAATGCCTTTTGGACTTTGCAATGCTCCAGCAATTTTCAGAGGTGTATGCTTTCAATTTTTTCTGATTGTTACCAGATTGTTACCAGATTGTTACCAGAACCCTTATTTTTATTCTTTGAACCATGAGCAACTAATGCTTCATTATTAGGTTAGGAGCTCTGTCTAATTGTATGGATTTATTCGTTTGATTTTTCTAATTTAATTCATGTCTTGATTTATATTTCAATAATTATTTTCGCTCTTTATTTTATGAATTTGGTTAGAACGGAAGTATGACCCATGTTCTAATTGAGTTCTTGTAAAACTTGGAAAAGCTCTTTACTTGAACAACAGCTTGAAAACATATTATACTGAATTTCTAATTGTTTGTATTTAACGGGATACGTGACATATAATCCCTTTATTTTTGGATAATTAGAATTCTTTTGGCATATAAACTAGAAATTGATCATCACCCTCTAATTGGAATTAATTGACCAAGAAATTGGCAATTAATGAATTTTAGAGGAGACTAGGAAGGTCTAAGGAATTAGGGCCTAGTCACATATAGTTTGCCATGAAATTATATCTTGCATAATTAAATTAGTTAGTGATAAAAAATAAATCTGGAAAATAGATAACTCTGAAACTTTAACTGCTTTCTCAACATTTTATTCCCAACTCATTTATTTGTCTATCCTTTTGATATTCTAAGTTCGAACTTAAACCTTTTGAACATCTCAAAACCAATTTTTGCTTGCCTAACTAATCCAATCAATCAATCATTGTTGCTTGATCCATCAATCCTCGTGGGATCGACCCTTACTCACGTAAGGTATTACTTAGTACGACCCGGTGCACTTGCCGGTTAGTAAGTGTGGGTTATAAATACCGCACGACTATTCAGGTTACAACCAGATTGCAGTAGATCCCCAGGATCAAGAAAAAACAGCATTCACATGTCCATCTGGAGTATTTGCATACAGAAGGATGCCATTTGGCCTGTGCAATGCACCTGCAACCTTTCAAAGGTGCATGCTCTCTATTTTCTCTGATATGATGAAAAAATTTTTGGAAGTCTTCATGGATGACTTTTTAGTATTTGGAGACTCATTCATCTCCTGTCTTGACCATCTAGCACTTGTTCTACAGAGGTGCCGAGAGACTAACTTGGTTTTAAACTGGGAGAAATGTCACTTTATGGTAACTGAAGGAATTGTCCTTGGGCACAAAATTTCGAACAAGGGAATAGAGGTGGATCAAGCCAAGGTAGAGGTAATTGAAAAATTACCACTACCTGCCAATGTTAAGGCAATCAGAAGCTTTCTGGGGCATGCAGCATTTTATAGGAAGTTTATAAAAGATTTTTCAAAAATTGCAAAACCTCTGAGTAATCTGCTAGCTTTTGACACGCCATTTATCATTGATAAGGAGTGTTTGCAGGCGTTTGAGACTCTGAAAGCTAAGCTGGTCACAATACCAGTCATCTCTGCACCAGACTGGACATTACCATTTGAATTAATGTGTGATGCCAGTGATCATGCCATTGGTGCACTGTTGGGACAGAGGCATGACAAGCTTCTGCACGTCATTTATTATGCCAGCTGTGTTCTAAATGATGGGCAGAAGAACTACACAACCACAGAAAAGGAATTGCTTGCAGTGGTTTACGCCATTGACAAGTGCAGATCCTATTTAGTAGGATCAAAAGTGATTGTGTACACAGACATGCTGCTCTTAAATATCTACTCACAAAACAGGATTCAAAACACAGGCTCATAAGATGGGTGTTGCTTCTGTAAGAGTTTGATATAGAAATAAGAGATAGAAAAGGGACAGAGAACCAAGTAGCAGATCACCTGTCCCGAATAGAACCAATAGAAGGGACGTCCCTCCCTCTTACTGAGATCTCGGAAACATTTCCAGATTAGCAACTTTTTGCCATTCAGGAAGCACCATGGTTTGTAGAGCTTCATGATAGTGACTCTGACAAAAAGTTCATTATTAATGAGCAAAGAGTCAAGCATTATCTTGCAGGCAATTTTAAGCAAGAATACTCAAAACTGAGACTTAATTAAAGCTCAGTAATAGTCCAGCTAAAGACAATAAAGAAGCGCTTATTGGGAGGCAACCCAATTCTTATTTATCTAATTCTGTTTTTATTTCTATTGTTCTTTTATATTTTATTAGGTTCATGATCATGTGGAGTCACAAAACAAATACACAAATTAAAAACAGAATAAAAATAGTAGAAGAAATAACACACCCTGGAAGAAGAGCTTACTGGCGTTTAAACGCCAGTAAGGAGCACCTGGCTGGCGTTCAACGACAGAACAGAGCATGGATCTGGCGTTGAACGCCAGAAACATGCAGCAATCTAGCGTTTAAATGCCAGGATTGCACATTGAGGAAAGCTGGCGTTCAATGCCAGAAACATGCTGCAGACTGGCGTTGAACACCCAAAACAAGCATAGAGCTGGCGTTTAACGCCAGAAACTAGCATCAATCTTGCATTAAACGCCAGGATTGCATGCAGAGGGCATTTTACACGCCTCATTGGTGTAGGGATGTAAATCCTTGACACCTCAGGATTTGTGGACCCCACAGGATCATCTCAGGATCTGTGGACCCCACAGGATCCCCACCTACCTTCAAATTCAAGATCTCTTTCCCACCTAAACCCACCCTAACTAGCCGAATACACATCCCCCTCCCTCTCATCCATATCTTCTTCCTCATCTATTCTTCTTCTTTTGCTTGAGGGCGAGCAATATTCTAAGTTTAGTGTGGCAAAAGCATAGCTTTTTTGTTTTTCCATAACCATTTATGGCACCTAAGGCCGGAGAAACCTCTAGAAAGAGGAAAGGAAAGACAGAAGCTTCCACCTCCGAGTCATGGGAGATGGAAAGATTCATCTCAAGGGTCCATAGCTCAGTAATAGAGCATTTGACAGCACATCAAGAGAGCCTACTCATGGACCTCAACAATAGCATGAGGAATTCCCTCATCAAGAAATCCCTGAGATACCTCAAGGGATATATTTTCCTCCACACAACTATTGGAAGCAACTAAGGATATGAGCACCAAAATCACTAGGGATCAAGCAACAGAGGCAAGGAAGAGACATAGAGGAGCTCAAAGAGCACCATTGGTTCTTCAAGAGGAAGACGCCACCCTCACTAAGGTGGACTCATTCCTTAATCTCCTTGCTCTTATTTTTCTATTTTTCGATTTTTGAGCTTCATGTTTGTCTATGTTTGTGTCTTTATTACATGATTATTTGAAAGAATGATGAAAAAGAGAAATGTTATTGATGATCTGAAAAATAAAAAAATGATTCTTGAAGCAAGAAAAAGCAGTGAAGAACAAAGCTTGCGAAAAAAAATAAAAAAATAAAAAATATGGCAAAAAAAATAGAAAATAGAGAAAGAAAAAGAAAAAGCAAGCAGAAAAAGCCAATAGCCCTTAAAACCAAAAGGCAAGGGTAAAAAGGATCCAAGGCTTTGAGCATCAATGGATAGGAGGGCCCAAGGAAATAAAATCCAGGCCTAAGCGGCTAAATCAAGCTGTCCCTAACCATGTGCTTGTGGCATGCAGGTCCAAGTGAAAAGCTTGAGACTGAGTGGTTAAAGTCGTGATCCAAAGAAAAAAGAGTGTGCTTAAGAGCTTTGGACACCTCTAACTGGGGACTTTAGCAAAGCTGAGTCACAATTTGAAAAGGTTCAGTGTCTGTGACATTTATGTATCCGGTGGTAATACTGGAAAACAAAGTGCTTAGGGCCACGACCAAGACTCATAAAAGTAGCTGTGTTCAAGAATTAACATACTTAACTAGGAGAATCAATAACACTATCTGAACTTTGAGTTCCTATGGATGCCAATCATTCTAAACTTCAAGGGATAAAGTGAGATGCCAAAACTGTTCAGAAGCAAAAAGCTACAAGTCCCGCTCATCTAATTAGAACTAATATTCATTGATATTTTTGAATTTATAGTATATTCTATTCTTTTTATCCTATTTGATTCTCAGTTGCTTGGGGACAAGCAACAATTTAAGTTTGGTGTTGTGATGAGCGGATAATTTATACGCTTTTTGGCATTGTTTTTAGGTAGTTTTAAGTAGGTTCTAGCAACTTTTTAGTATATTTTTATTATTTTTTAGGAAAAATTCATATTTCTTGACTTTACTATGAATTTGTGTGTTTTTCTGTGATTTCAGATATTTTCTGGCTGAAATTGAGGGAGCTGAGCAAAAATCTGATTCAGGCTGAAAAATGACTGCGAATGTTGTTGGATTCTGACCTCCCTACACTTGGAATGGATTTTTTGGAGCTACAGGAGTCCAATTGGCGCGCTCTCAATGGGTTGGAAAGTAGACATCCAGGGCTTTCCAACAACATATAATAGTTCATAATTTGCGCGAAGATAGACGACGTAAACTGGCGTTCAACGCCAGTTCCATGTTGCAGTCTGGCGTTCAGCGCCAGAAATAGGTTGCAAGTTGGAGTTCAACACCAGAAACAGGTTACAACCTGGCGTTCGACTCCAGAAACAGCCCAGGCATGTGAGAAGCTTAAGTCTCAGCTCCAGTACACACCAAGTGGGCCCCAGAAGTGGATTTCTGCACTATCCATCTTAGTTTACTCATTTTCTGTAAACCTAGGGAACTAGTTTACTATTTAAACAACTTTTAGAGACTTATTTTGGATCTCATGACATTTTTAGATCTGAATTTTATACTTTTTGACGGCATGAGCCTCTAAACTCCATTGTTGGGGGTGAGGAGCTCTGCAGCGTCTCGATGAATTAATGTAATTATTTCTGGTTCCATTCAAACATGCTTGTTCCTATCTAAGATGTTCATTCGTGCTTTACTATGAAGAAGGTGATGATCCGTGACACTCATCACCTTCCTCAATCCACGAACATATGCCTGACAACCACCTCTGTTCTACATCAGATTGAATGAGTATCTCTTAGATTTCTTAATCAGAATCTTCGTGGTATAAGCTAGAATTGATGGCGGCATTCATGAGAATCCGGAAAGTCTAAACCTTGTCTGGGGTATTCCGAGTAGGATTCAAGGATTGAATGGCTGTGATGAGTTTCAAACTCGCGATTGTTGGGCATAGTGACAAACGCAAAAGGATCAATGGATCTTATTCTGATATGATCGAGAACCAACAGATGATTAGCTGTGCTGTGACAGAGCATTTGGACCATTTCCATTGAGAGGATGGGAAGTAGCCATTGACAACGGTGACACCCTACACACAGCTTGCCATGGAAGGAACTTTGCACTTTTGAAAGTGAGGAAGCATTATGTTATAGAAATTCAGAAGATAAAGCATCTCCAAAATTCCAACCTATTCTCCATTATTGAGTAACAATTATTTATTTTATGCCCTTTCACTTTTTACAATTGAACTTGAAAAACACTGTTGTTGGCATCCTAACTAAGAATAATAAGATAACCATAGCTTGCTTCAAACCAACAATCTCCGTGGGATTCAACCCTTACTCACGTAAGGTATTACTTGAACGACCCAGTGCACTTGCTGGTTAGTTGTGCGGATTACAAAAGTGTGATTGCAATTTCGTGCACCAAATATCAAGGTTTGGAATGGGTATTTTTTTATTTAGAGCCTCGTAGTCTTTCAACAAAATTATCAAGGATTCGAATAGATATTCACTTATCTAATACTAATAATAAGAAAAAAATTTCAGTCTCCAACCATTTATTCGAAAGACAAAATAATTTTTTAAAATTTTAAAATTCTTAATCAATTTCTAATTGTCCAATTAATTAGTCTAAGTGGCATCTAATAAAGGATAACATATCTATTAGCTATTATCTATTATATCTATTAAAAATTAGGTTTATACACTTAATGATAAAGTTGACGTAGAGAGTGTTTCTCAATTTACTTCTTTTAACTCATTAAATACAATTTATCATAATAAATTAATTGTATCAATTAATTGATTTGATTAGATATTTATATATCACACAATTTATTATAATTTATATTAATTTATTTTAGTATTAGTATTTTTTAATTTATTTCTTTTAATGTTCTGGTAGTATTTTTAAATTTATTTCTTTTAATTTATTAAACTAAATTAATTATACTAATTATGCGTATTAATTAATTGATTCGATTAATTTATTAGTCATTAGAATAATAAATCTATGAATAAAATAAACAATTGAGATATTTTTAACTAATATTTAAGGACTAAACTAAAATAAGATAATTTTTTACTTGTTTAAATTAAATACAAAAAAATAAATTAATTTTATTAAATAATCATGGTCTTCTTGTCTTCTATATATAGATGGCCAAACAAAATTATAAATCGTCATTTTTATCACTCTTACTATAATTCTACTCTTCTTCTTTTTTTTTTTATGTGTAATTTTTTTTATGTATAAATGTACTTAAAATGAGAAAGCATGAATGAGTGTTTCATTGTTTATTTGTTTGATGAATGCTATAGTCTCAGTTTAGGCATTCTACCGCTACCAATGAAAGTTGAACCTGTATTAATTTAGGATAGTCAGTGCATATTTTACAGTATTAAATAGAAGAATATTTGTTAAAATGAATATACCCATTGTAATGAATTTTTTTGTCAATTTATTATCTTTTACCTAACAAACAACATCCATGTTGAATATATTATTTTCATAAAAAGCCATACAAGATTGATTAATAACTTTGTGTAAAAATACTCCTATGGTGATCAAACACCATACCGTTAACTCGTTAAAGTTAATTCTCCTATTATTATGCAAATGTATAGCACTATTAGATAAGAAATGATTAAATTATATTTGTTTCCAATGCGATGAGCGAGATTTTAGGTCTAATCACAGTTGGAGTTGAGGAAGGTCAGAAAAATGATAATATCTTTTATTTTTAATATCCAATAATAATAAATATATAAATTAAAATTAATAATATTTTGTACAAAATAATAAAATGCTTATTATACTTATGGTTCTAAAATTGGACTGGCCGGTTCAACTGTAAACCATCAGCTTAAATGGTTCAGTTTATCATGCAAAACCACTAATCTAAAATTGAATTTAAATTACTAAACCGGCCAAAAACTGGTTAATCGGACCAAATTGGGACCTGGCCGGTTTTCATGAAACGATGCCGTTTCGTGTTGAAGGAAAATAAAAAGAAAGCATGTGTGAAATAGAACCAACCTTTTCTCCAATTATCCTATCTCCTTCCTCTTCTCCAAAGAAACGGAAACCCTAGCTTCACTGCCGCAAGCCACAAGAAGTGAGCCATCGTCGCCGTCCATCGCAATCAGGGGCACGTGTGAAGCACATAATCCTCTCCTCCCAACCCTAGAGCCCCTTCTCCGGTTTCTTTTATCTCCTTCCTTCTCCCCAAACAAAAACGAAAATCCTAACCTCACCGCCGCAAGGAGTGAGCCACCCACGCTGTCCGTCGCAGTCAGGGGCTCACTCTTCATTCTGTTGGCGTCCTCCAAAGAAGAACCCATGTTGGCTCTTGATGCGAATTTTTGAATACCACAAATTTATTGGCAAGTGCACCGGGTCGTACCAAGTAATAACTTAAGTGAGTGAGTGTCGATCCCACGAGGATTAATAGATTGAGCGACAATAACCGAATGATTAGACTAGTCAGACAAGTCAAATTGAGTGTTTTGTGTTCCAAGTATCATAAATCAATGAATCAGAGAATTTAAGAAAGCAAGTAATGAACAATTGGTGAAAATTTAATAGTTAAGGCTTTGAAGGTGACTAATTTTTCGGATTAATAATTCTTATTAACTACTTTAATCATGCAAAGGTTTAATTCATGGCAAACTTTAATTAGTAATTTAATCTCCTCTAACCTAGTTAACCACTAATTCTCTGGTCACTTAATTTCAATTAGAGGATTAAGTTCAATTCTAGTTTATGAGCCACACAAACTCTAAGTACCCAAAGATAAGATGATTATATATCACATATCACATTAAGTCCAAGTAGTTAGAGAGTTATGAGGAATTTATTTTAAACTGTTATTAAAGTGATTTAACTTTTCCAAGATTCAACAACAACTTAATTAGAAAAAGAGTTATCTTCCAATATACTCTAATCCCTAGGATGAAGAACGAAAATAATCCTTGAATTTAAATCAGTGCATTAATTAAGAGTAGAATGATGCTAACATTAATCCATCAAAATAAATAGAGCTCCTAACCTTAACAATTGAGGTTTAGTTGCTCATGGTGCGGAAAAATCCTAGTAGAGAAAATTGTAAAAGTTTGAAGAAGAGAAAAAGAAGCCTTAGGCCAAGATATCTTCTCTTTTTATATCTAATCCTAATTGATACAAAATTTAAATTCTAAAACCTAAAAATATCTTTTCTTAATTCAAAATTGATTAAAAATTCAAATTGGAGCAAGAGATTCGGTGTTGAATCACGTGGGGACCACTCTGGTTTGCGCTACTGGCGACAAACGCCGGATTGGTGGTGTTTGGCGCCATAATTGGGTAAGTTTTGGTAAGTTGTTGGTATAGATATGTTGAATTGGGTTATGGTATGATGGTTGAGTTATATGCTTTGATTTTGTTGTGGTTTGATTGATTAATGGTTTTTGAACGGAATTGATGTAAATCGAAATTGGTTGATTGGCCCTTGAATGGCTAGGATGTGATTTGGGATTGATGATTGAGTGTAGAGAAGACTTAGGAATTGGTCTACGATTTGTTTTAAAAAAGGTAAATTTGAGAATTTGTGAAATTGAGTGATGTAGAAGAATTTGGTAAAAAATGGTTTTTGGTTAACTTCGACAGGACATAACTTGATGCTTGAAACTTGAAATTGAGTGAAACCTATCTTGAATTAAAGTTGGTGATGATAAATTTAAAATCATTAAAGAACGGATGAAAAATAAATTTTGTAGCAAAAGTTATATAAGTTTGAAAATTGGGGTTGAAAATTGAAAATTTCAAATTTTGCAAAAATTGGGGTAGAGGCAGCTCCCGCACGTACGCATGGGTGCCGCCTACGCATGCACTTGAATTCTCGTGCTTGAACGATGACCATGTATGCATCTCTTGCGAATTCCCAATTTTCCCGAACCAAATTCCGCGCGTATGCGCGAGGCGTGCATACGCACGACTACCTTGTTTTGGCCAAAATGATTATTTTGAACTATCTAGCATTCCTAGTCTGTTTATATCCCTCTCTAACCTCCGTATGGAGTTGAATAACTAATTAGTAAGCATTGAATATACCGGAAAGGAGTATAACAAATTGAATTGAATTATAGCCAGACAAACCCTTGGATAGCCGGATGAGAATGTTGTGGGATGGAAGTTCGTCCCGCCTATGATTAGGACGGTGGCTTTGTCCCGCTCACGAAATAATGAAATTGATAAACTGATAAAGAATTAGGATTATTCAATGTCATAACTTATGAAATAGATTTGAGTAAATTATTTTTAATGAATGTGGTCTAAAACTGAATTGGCAAGGTCGTGGGTTTTGTCACGGTTGTGTATTTGATTTAGCACCTGCACCGGGTGAGGACGGCGATTTCATCCCATTTATTTGTAGTTGCGATGTGATGTTGTAGGAATGATGGTCTTGTCCCGCCCACGATGAGGAGGGTGGTTTAATTCTGCTCATAAATTGGAGAGGTTGAGGATTCTCTTTGATCAAAAAGTGAGGATTCATATGAGGTTTAAAATGAAAACTATGATTGAGATATATACTAACGACTATGATTAATGATAAATTTGACAATGATAATAGATTTGGTTAATAATGATTATTGATTGGCAAGGATGTGGGTTTTGTCACGCTTGCGTTATTAATGTTGTGCGATAGTGGTTTTGTCCCGCCTACGGTGAGGACGGTAGTTTGATCTCGCTCACGCATAGACAAGTTAAGGTTAAAAATTCTCTCTCTTGTTAGGGTGGACAAGAAGGGTTGAGGATTCCCACTCTTGTTATATTGAAAAAATGGATAGGAGGTTAAGGATTCCTTTCGATTTCAATTCTTGGCTATGATGTAGACGAGTTAGGTTGAGGATTCTTTTTCTGCTACATCACAATCTCTCTCTAGTTGCAAGGTAACAACGCACTCTTTCTCTCTGCAAGGTGTATATGGCACTCTCTTTGCGAGGCTATATATATAAAACAATTACCTTTCGGGAATGGATAACAGAGAGATAATATCCAGGTTAGCTACCAGATATGTTGGGTTCTGACATTTTAACCGACAGCTGAGCTTACGGTCAGTAGGACAGATATGCATCATGTGCATTTATTTGCTATTGTTTGAGTGTACATAATTATTTTGGTTTGCCTAATTGATTTTCTGTTAACGGTTAAATGTACTATTTGTTGTAATTACTCTTTAACTGTATTTGCTTTGTTCTGCTTGTTGTTTGTGTATGATTTTATTATTGATACTTGAGACTTGGGATTAATGAGACTGGTGGCAGTTCAGAGTATGTTAAACTTAGCAAATTAATCCCGTATTGATTATTATTTGTGATTTATATTACTGAACTGAATATTGAACTAGGCAATTGAATATTGGGAGTAAAGATGACGATATATTGAGAATGATTGAGATTAGAGGCAATTGATAGAACTAAGACTTTAGCAAAAATTGATCCTATTGGGATTAGTTAGGACCCTAGACTTGAATTTCTATTAAGTTGGAGATTAGAATTGCCTAGTGGGTTCATGTTTCTTTATATAGTCTTTATTTGGAACTATTATCCTACTAGGAACCTTCGGATTCTCACCCGTTGTGGATTTTCTGTTTTTTCAGATGCAGGACGTGACGTACCTCACTGAGTGTGCAGGATTATTTTTGCGAAGCAAAGAAGACTTTTGTTGATGCTTATTTTATATTTAGCATTTTTCCACTTTTGAAAACTTTATTGTATATTTCTTTTTAAAGGTTTTTATTTAGAGAAACATGATTTTTATTTTGTATACTTTTTACTTTTGTAATATTCTAACCAACTTTTTCTTCGTTATATTATTATCACTCAAATATTATGTATATTTTTTTAGGCGTTGTAATATCTCACTACCTTTGATTTACGACTTAAATATAAAATTTTACGTGGTAAAATGTTACAAAAAAATATAAATATAGTATTTGGTTTAATTTTTTTAATAAAAAATTTTATATAATTTTATATATTATCTTGTACAGAATACGATAATATATACGAATTAATTTATTAAATTCACTGAGATTAATAACAAAAATTATTTAGATTAATTACTTAAATAATTATGATTTGATTAAAAATGGTCAAATTGTGAAAGAGTATTTTATTTTTTAAATAAATAGACGAGACTAAAAAAGACCTATAGTTATTTATTCTATAATAATAATCAATTAATCATCATCTGAATTTATAAGTTAATAAAAATCATCTATAGACTAACTATTTGTTTATTTATAGGAAAACAGAAAACAAAAACATGCTATGGGGGTACGCAAAAAAGTGTGTGAGAATCTCTACAACTTCAACCGTCCCCAACCACAACTTAGCCGGCTAAGGGCTAACAACACTCCCTCGGCTTATCCCTTCATCGATTTTCTCTTTAGAAATAAAAAAACATAAATAAATAAATGAATAAACACCCAATTCGGTTTTTGTCCGTTTTCACGAAAGATAAAGCGATCCCTATCTAAAAAAGGACACTTTGATCCTTAATTTTTTTATTTTGGGACAATATGATCCTTCTGTTATAAAAATTATTTAAATAATAATAAAAATTGGTTTTGTGAGAGTTTTATTTGTATTTTGTAGAGTTCTAAACCTCTACAAACTATTAATAAGTTTGTGTTTGAAAAATTTCTTCACCAATGGTGGTTAAGTGAAGAAAAACTATCAATGAAAATGATGGCACAAAAAAATAGTAATTGTAGTACAAATACTTTTTAGAAGAAAAAAATAACATCGAATAAAAAATAAAAAAAGAGAATTTTAATGTTGATAATATTGGTATTAGTGATGATGACGGTAGAGGAGATAATGATAATGATAAATTAATAAAAATAATAGAAGTAGGAGCCATAATAATGAAAATGAAAAAGGTGGTGATAGTAGTAGTAGTAATTAGCTATATTATTGAAAATAATTTTGTGAAGGTTTAAAACCCCCACAAAATACAAATAAAACTCTCACAAAACCAATTTTTATTATTATTTAAATAATTTTTTTAACAGAAGATTATATTGTTTCAAAATAAAAAAGTCAAAAGTTGAAGTGTCTTTTTTTTTAGACAAAAATCACTTTGTTCTTTGTGAAAATAGACAAAGAAGAAGGACCGGATCGAGTGTTTATTCATAAATAAATAAATAAATAGGCAAACAAATAAAACAAAAAAAGAATCTAAAAAGAATCCACATCCCACAAGTCCGACTTATCCGAGAATAAAAGGCTTCTTGGCCTTCACTCTTCGAACCTTATGCGTTCTGACACTTCCAAATTCCCCAAACCCTTCCACCTCACAGACAACCTACGAGTTTCCGAAACGCACTCCAACAAAAAGAGAGAAACACAGAAAGACAAAATACACCGCGCTGGTGGACGAGGAATGGCCACCACTAGCCTCGACGGCGCCGGAGAAGATCGTGTTCTGGCGACGGCGCAGCAGATCCTCATGAGTCTCAACACTCCCAAGGAGGTTCGCCAGGACATGCTCCTCATTTTCTCCTCCTTCGATAACCGTCTCTCTACCATTTCTGACCTCATCGACGCCGACAACGACTCCAAGTCCACCATCTCCGACGCCGTTCCCGCCGATGAGGAGGAACAAGAAGAAGACCTTGACCGCCTCGAGGCCGCCATGAAAGTCATCCTCCGCTGGGACGCCTCCTTCTCCGGCGGCGGCGATTTCTTGCGCCACTCCACCTCCATCCTTGACTCGCATGTCGACGGAGTAGAGTACTTCTCTGCCGTTGATGACATCATCCAGTGGATCGATGAAAATCTCTCGTTAGCGCCGCCGTTGCCACCTCGCCGAGCCGCCATGTGTGACCGCGCCGAAAAGGCTATCCAGATCGCGATGACAAGGCTCGAGCACGAGCTCCGCCATGTGCTGATCCACAGCACCGTCCCCCTAGACGCCGACAGCCTCTACAGCTCGGTGCATAGGGTTTCACTCTCGTTCGCCTCACACGACGGCGCCGCCACCGCCACCGCCGAAATCGACGGAAGCTCGGAGAGCTTTGGCAAAACCCCAAATCACCGGTTCCACGAGCGCGTCGCGAGCTTTGAAGACGAAAACGAAAACGATGGCGTTTCAATCAATTTGGTGCATCCCGATGCGGTTCCAGAGCTGAGAGAAATCGTAACTCGAATGATAAGGTCTGGTTACGAAAGAGAGTGCCTTCAGGTTTATAGCGGTGTTAGGCGTGACGCTTTGGATGAGTGCTTGGCTATTATTGGTGTCGAGAGGTTGAGTATCGAAGAGGTTCACAGGGTTGAATGGAAGGTTCTAGATGAGAAGATGAAGAATTGGGTTCATGCTCTTAAGATTAGTGTTGGGGTTTTGCTGAGTGGTGAGAAGAGGCTCTGTGAAAATGTGTTTGGGGATTTGGTTGAGGTCAAAGAGGTATGTTTTAATGAGATTGCTAAAGGGTGTGTTATGCAGTTGCTGAATTTCGCGGAGGCTGTCTCAATTTGTAAGAGGTCCCCGGAGAAGTTGTTCAGGATATTGGATATGTACGAGGCATCGAGGGATGTTCTACCTGATTTGGAGGCGATGGTTTCTGATGAGTTTGTGGCTGGTGAGGCCAGGGGAGTGCTTAGTGGACTCGGCAATGCCGTGATAGGGACGTTTGCCGAGTTTGAGAATTGTATTAGGAATGAGACTTCCAAGAAGCTGGTGATTACAGGGGATGTTCATCCGTTGGCTCGATATGTGATGAACTACCTAAAGTTGCTTGTGGATTACAGTGATCCCTTGAACTTGCTCTTGGAAATCAGAGAAGAGGATCTTTATCGGTTTCAAAATGATTTCCAGGGTGATGTTTCCCAGCTAGAGGCCATTTCTCCCTTAGGACAAAGAACGTTGTTGTTGATGTCTGAGCTTGAGTTTAACCTTGAGGAAAAATCAAGGCTCTATGAGGACAACGCACTGCAGCAGATATTCTTGATGAACAATCTCTATTACCTAGTGTGGAAAGTGAGAGACTCCGAAATCAGGAAGGTCTTAGGGGATGATTGGATCCGGAAGCGCCGTGGCCAGATTCGCCAGTATGCTACAGGCTATCTCAGGGCCTCTTGGACCAGAGCCTTGGCTTGTTTGAAGGATGAAGGAATTGGAGGGAGCTCTAGTCTTAGTAGTGCCTCAAAGATGGCCTTGAAGGAAAAGTTCAAGAGTTTCAATGCCTGTTTTGAAGAGATTTATAGGATTCAGACAGCTTGGAAGGTACCGGATGACCGGCTTCGTGAAGAGCTGCAGTTATCTATTTCGGAGAAGGTGATTCCGGCCTACCGCTCGTTTGTGGGAAGGTTTAGCAGTCATCTAATAGAAGGAAGGCATGCTGGAAAATACATTAAGTATACCCCAGAGGATCTTGATACCTATTTATTGAATTTATTTGAAGGGTCCCCTGCTGTATTGCATCACATAAGGAGAAAAAGTACATAGACTATATAGGTTGTTTATAAAGGGTGAACTCATTTTAGGAGGATTAGTTGGGAAAAAAAAAAGAAAAGATTTCTTATCCTGTGTATGTTATGTGTTTTTCCTAAATAGCTGTTAGTTTTTCAGGTGCAATGGGGTTTTATGAAATCCACGTTTTTTTCCTTCATTTGGTTGTCAATACTGTAGTATCCTTTGTATATATTCACAGGTCTAGTGTCTCAAACGGTACTTGTAGTTTTTTATTGCTCTATGCTTATGTCTAAGAGTGATGAAATGAAATAATCTATAGTTTAGCAGAAACTGGATTATTTTGCTAACGAAAAGGCTCAAGTGATGATCAAAATATTGTAAATGAAGCAAGAAGAATCGGATGAAGGAAGTTGCATATTAATTTGCTGAATGAAACAACGTGAGAACATGTTATGTTGGTTGGTCGTTGAAAGTTATGGTTAGTGTGAGCAGTACAATGATAATGTCATTTACTCATTTTCTAACACCTATCATCAAGCATTATTGGATGCTATATGTTTGTTAACTTTCTATTCCGGGACAATTTAGAACAGCCTCTATTTTTAATTCCTCACTTTGTGCCTCTGGCCCCAGGGTATGTGGATCTATATCCTATGATTGGTCTTATTCGACAAAGTGTTTTAACTAAAGCAGCTCTCCTCTTATTTTCTTTTAGTGTCACATGTCCAACATTTTTCTTTTTCCAACTTCATATGTTAACATCGCAACTGCAAAATGAGAAATCCCAAATTCTTGATTTACTTTGCAAGTTCACGAGTTATATTCTTTCCAAACTAAAGGAGGATGGATAAGTCATAAGTCTTGCTATTGATATGGTAATGAATTTTCCAATTTCCATTAGGTTCTGAGTACTATATTCGTTTTGAATATCGAACCTTGTTCAATTATCCAAAAAATAAGGGTTTGTTAAATTACAGAAGTTGACAAAAGTCATGGTTAATTTACAGTACTCAAAATCTCACACTACGACACTGGTCAAAATGCGGAGCAAGCAACTTGCACACAGCCTAATACTACAAAGGTCCAAGCTCCCATCTTCAACGCTGAAGAGAAGCACATAGATCTATTTGTAATTTTTTTTTTCATTTTAGAACATAATTATATATAAAAAAAGATACTGAGACAGCATGTTATTCTTAATTAACAGTTTGGTTGTCAAACCCGGCAATCCAGAGGCAGGGGAAGAACGCCATCAAAGAAATCACCGAAATAGCCACGTGGCTCGTGTACTAGCCTTGAGATGATATCCCTCAGCGTGATAAGTCCTTGTAGATTCCCATCATCATCCACGACATAGACCCGATGAATCTTCTCATCATCAAGCAATTTAATCAGATCCTTGATCGTGCAATCAATTTTACATGTAACCAATTCACTTGACATTGGGTTTGCATCTTTATTCTTCTCTAGGTAGCTTCTAACTGCTGTCACAAAGTCCTTTACTGTAATAGATCTGTGATTGTGAGAACATCTGATCAGTGAACGAAGTAAAGAAACACATAAAGGAAATGTAATTTTATCTCACAAATTTAGGTTGTTTGTTTCATCCTTTCAGCTAAACGAAGTAGCTTCTAAAAGAAGAAAAGAAATAAGCTACGAAACCAAATTCTCTTAATGTAATGACACACCTATAATCATGGTAGATTTCTGGGGCAGTTAGCAAGAACTGAACATCTCGCAAGCTTATGTTACCAACTGCCTTGCCTTGATCCCTATCCATCACAGGCACCCCTCCAATCCTCTTCTTCCTCATCAATTTAAATGCTTGAAGCACTGGTTCATCCTCATATACCTGAGAAGGTGGCAACACTCCACTAAGAAGGTGGCAACACTCTACAACTACAATTTATATTGTTTTCAAGATATCTAACAGAGTTTTTTCTCCATATCTACTAGAGTTTTGAGAATTCTACTTAACATGGTTCAATGCAGCAGAGAGCTAAAGCTTACCATCTTGTATCTAAGCAGAATAAACATCTTCGAACTCAGGGTGTATTTGCCAGGTTGATAGCATTAATGGGTGATAGTTAGGGAAAATTAATCTCATCTTCCTTAACTTTCAGTGAATTGAACTTGACTCTCCTTTATTTCCAGAAATATACATAGTACTAACCTCAATATCCTTGTATTTAAGTAATAGTAAGCTCAATATCCTTGTATTTTCTAGAATGACACTAAACCCCACTCGTAAACATATTACTAACCTCCTCTTAACTGAAGCTTTGGAGAGATCAATGTCACTGACAAGTGGGGCTCATGTTGAATCTCACCAAATCTTAGAGGCGGTTAATGTAAATTTACCCTCATAGTTCCAATGGCATGAAATATTCCAATAAAGGTTATGTTGGTATAGTATACACAGGATTATAATGTACAAATGTATGTAAAATATAATATGGCATTATGCTAATAACAAAGTCTACTATTTTATATTCTAGATTGATGATAATGCAAGTCATTTTCCGTTACAAACCTTGATGATTTGGTCTGGTGTCACCAAGGGAAGACCGACTTCAGATAGACTCTTGGTTCCCCAGCTTTCAAACCACTGAAGCCCGGCACATTCCGCTAGCATATGAATCACTGCAGATTGTGTAATAATGTTGTCAATTCTATCAGCACCTAAATCCACCACAGGGACACTCTTCATCTTGTACTTAGAAAGCAGCAACAGCATGGTTAGAAACGAGTTCGATCTCTCCAAAGCAAGAAATGGAGCCCACCGGAACGTCCCTGAAATATCGCAGACCTGTTTGCACCCAGAAAAGAAAAACTAGTGAAATAAATAGACAAATATGTAAGACTAAATCAAACAGATGGAATATCTGGAACAAATAGCAGTTGAAATACAAATAGGTGAAATAATTGCAAAGACAAGTATGGACCTTGGTGTTCTTGTAAGGTTCAGAAGAAATGAGATCCTCAAAGAAGTTCCCTGAAGTAGTTGCAGCAGATCCAAGGCCTAAATTTTCAAGTTCTAGAGCAAAGGTTAATCCGTTTGCTTTAGCTGCAATAGCACTTGCACTGGTTGGAGTGTTTGGAGTGGATGGACTTGTAGGAGTTGTAGGTTCAGACTGCCAAAAAGCATACACCCACATTGGCTTAGTGCAAAAATGTTAGTTAAATTAATTCCATTTTCATATGGTCCACGATTATTGCATTTAAAACATTATATTATAACATGCATAGATAGGAACAATCACAATCACATTCAAATCTCCCTTATATAGCAACAAAATTGTGTATCACCATATACATACCAAAATATGACATTCATATTTGCCACTGCTAGATTCAATTATACATAATTTCAAACATTACTACAGTGAAAAAGGGGGGAATTAAAGGTGAATTGACATGTGTCTAACCTGATGCAGAATCCATACAGCAATTCCAGCAAACTCAATTATTCCGATGTATCTATCAAGCCAACTTGCATCTTCAGGTGCGTCAACATTCACCACAGGTGCACTCAGAATGTTGTGACGTGCCAGCACTTTTACAGCTTCGGCTAGTGTGGCATCTGATTTTATCTCAAGTTCTACAATACACACCAAAAAATAAAATAAAACAAAAATACACATGCTTAGACATCAATGGATAATATCATGGTTGTGAGTTGTGATTAAATATTATACTGCTCTTCAACCGAGTAGGACCAAAATGATGATCCAGAAGTCCAAACTTTACAGATTGAAGTGAAAGCGCATCAGAATAAATTTGAAGCATTTTCTTGCATTAAAACAAGATCCTTATTGCTACCATACCTTTGTTTGAAGGAGCCATTGGGAACGCAGAGACTGGGATGCTTTCAAAGCAGGCATTAAGCTTCTCAGTAGGACTTAGCTGTGGCTCCATAACATCCCAAAGATCCTCCACTCTCAACCCAAGCTTCGCTTCTGGGCTTCTTGGACCCTCTGCCACCATTGTATCCATTGCCATCATTTTCTCTCTTTTTCTCTGTGTGTAACTGCAATGTTGACAAGCTTATAACATGATCATTCTTCTCCAACACCTTCCCATAAATAACTGAACCATATAGGATCACTTAACCTACTCAACACAAATATAAACCATCGTTGGATTCACATACTTCTTACATTGGCTTTTGTAATGGTGACACCTGGATGGATATGATTTGGTTACACACTGTGTAGATCAACTTAGCGGTCAACGAGAATAGTTATGTCCTTCCCTTATTATTCGTCGTGCTTATCCAAATTTGTGTTTGTTTATTATTGATTAGAAAGCACATCCTCATCCGGGTTTTACTATGGGCCACACTGATGTGAGCTAGGGAGTGGTTTGCGCTCATGGGATTGAATTGAGTGACGATTCTTGGGGCTAATTAATTTTTTTTTTTTGTGATATTAATCTTTCGGCCTAAACAATTAATTAATAAGGATGAAACATATCTTGACTTAATTTATTTTAAACTAAAACAGTATTGGGTTAAATAATAAAATTGTACTAGTATTGACGTGGCTGATAAAAATAATTCAAAAAATACGATCCACAAATAAGTTTTGAAAATTAAAAAAAAATAAAATAAAAATAATCAGATATTAAATATATATTTTAAAAATCAAATTTGAACATATTTTTATTCTTAAAATTTAAAGATTTTATGTCAAACAATTTTTTTATTTTTTATTTTTACCGACCAAAATTCTTTTACAAAATAAAAAATGTTTAAAGATTAAATTTAAATAATTATCTAATATCTTCATAAAAATTGAGATTAAATATATAAATTATTTAAAAACTTTTACTAATTATAAAAAACATATGTTATATTTTTATTATTGTTGTCATACTTTTTTTGGTGTTTAAACATGGAAAAAAATAAAGCAAACTCTATCGTATATCGGAGCGGATGATTTGCTGAATATTAATACAAGGCTCAAACCAAATAACATGATTAGAGTTACTCTTGGCACCATATCTAGCCATCCAATCCACAACTCTATTTGCTTTCCGGGGACACCCACTCAACGTGAACAAGCCAAGGACGAGATAAAAGCTCCTGAATCTTGTGAACTAAATCTGTTACTTCAGATGAATACCCACTTGTAAGACCATGCATGATGGGCAGAATGTCAAGGCAATCCGTTTCACATATAATATCCCTCAAACCACAATCCCAAGCTAAAACTAGCCCCCTCCAAACAGCAAATAATTCACATCTGATGATAGAACAGGGGAAATGCTTCCAAAGCAACCCGAGATCCAATCTCCCTTAGAATCTCTAATAATACACCCAAATTCCTAAATTTGAATCCAGATATAAGCTTGCATCACAATTAACACTGTTGCCTGCCGGTGGTTCCCAACAAAGGCAATTTTGAAGAGACCTAAAGGCATTGTTTCGATTCCTGTAAACCTGTAAGTCCTTGGCGGTAATTCTGGCCAAGGCAACAACCTTGTAGTCTGTCCAAGGGTTGTCAGTATTGAATATGTCATTGCACCTATGTCTCCATATCCATCAAAATCCTGCACCAAAAGACGCCTCATTGTTAGCCAAGGCCTTCCGAAACCACTCTTCAAGAATAGTACCAGCCGTCAAGTCCAGGATACTAGGATCCAACATATGCCAAATTGCCCTTGATCGTTTACAGTCTCTAAGGCAATGCTCCATAGTTTCCTACGCCTTGTTACATCTCTTACACATATCTAAAGAAGCTAAATGCCGCTTGAATCGAAAGGTCTCAGTTGATAGAGTATCATGTAAGCCAAGCCACATAGCAAATTTAAACTTCTCCGGAATGTTTGTATTCCACAACCAATTCCAGTTACTATTGGCATTCCAATTTAAGGTTTTCTCTAATAACCATCTATAACCCTCCTTTGCACTATACTTTTTTGTTGCTGCAGGCCACCACTCCCACTATGGCTCCAACTCAATCGAACTAGGATATCTCAGAGCACGAATAAAATGCTTAATCTCATGCGGAATAGGCGTGGTAAGACTATCAACCTCCCAAGTCACCCCTTTCCACAAGTCAACCACTATGAAATCTGATTCAAAAATATGCACATAAGGAACAAGGTTGCAAAGCTTACCAAACTGATTTGTGGACATCTCCAATATTCCAATGAAGCCCTTCCTTGAGATGTTCATAGACACTAACAATGTTCTTCCAGGTAGCCGATGAAGAATTTCTACTGTTTCCGCTCATACAAGACTGATTCATGAGATATTTATGCTTCAAAACTTGCACCCACAACTTCTCACTATTATTTAGACAATCCAAAACCAACTTTTCCAAAAGCGCCATGTTAGCACAGGAAGTATCCCTAATGCCCAATCCTTCTGCCCTTTTAGGAGTTATGGCGACCTCCTACCTGACCAGAGGCAATCCTTTCCCGGTTGCTTGGCCTTTCCACAAGAACTGTGTCATCAAGGAATCAATTTTATTACATGCATACTTCGGGAGAAGAAAAATTTGCATTTCATAAACCAGGATAGAGGCCATAACCGATTTAACAAGACAAAGCCTCTCTGCCTTATTCAGCAGGCATCCTTTCCAACTAGAGAGATTCCTCAAAATTTTTTCAATAACCTCCTGAGTCATCCTCCTAGAAGCTCTGGCATGATCAATGTTAATTCCCAAATATTTACCCAAATCATTGCAGAACCAGATGTTAGAGACCCCTGAGAGAACCACTTTTCTCCTCTCTAACACCCTCTTGGGACACTGGGCCTTTGACTTATGAAGATTTATCTTCAAACCTGACGCTCTAGAAAACAAGTCCAGGCAGTGCATAACCTCTATTACTTGAGCTTTTGATGCCTTACAGGAAAGCAAAAGATCATCTGCAAACATCAAATGAGAGAGTCGAGGTCTGTTCCTGGAAACTGCTACTGGGTTCCACGAACCTTGGGAAACTCTATGAGAGATAAAGCAAGTAAGAATTTCTATACAGAGTACAAAGAGATAAGGAGACATGGAATCTCTGACGAACGTACTTTTTCTAGTAAAGAAATTCATAAGAATAATCACATTGTAAGTATAGTTTCTAAACCAACATAGAATCCTTTTGTACCAAAACTTGTTTGTCAATAAAGCAAACCCAATAAAATTTATAACTGAAGTATTCAAACCTCGGGTCGTCTCTCAAGGAATTGCAGGGAGGTGTGTTTATTATTGGTTATGGAAAAAGTATATTCTTGGGTTTTGAAATAGGGAACAGGAAAATAAACTGGCAATTAAGTAAATTAATTATCATGAAAACAATTGCAAGGTATAAGAACTGGAAATCCCATCCTAGTTATCCTTATCAGGTGTGATGAAAATTGTTTATTGCTCCCACTTAGTTAACCCTTACTAAATAAAGAAAAGTCAAGTGCACTAATCAATTTGATTCATAAAGTCCTAGTCAACTCCTATGGAAAGACTAGCTTTAGAGGGATCCAAATCAATAAGCAAATTCTAATTTTCAATCAACAGCTGAGTTTGATAACTCAAGTGTCAGCAATTACTCAACCAAAGTAAAGGGAGAAAAATCCAAATTATTTATATCCTAAAGAGAAGAAAGCAATCATAAATTTGAAATACCTCAATGTGTATTAAATAGGAAAATCAAATTCAACATAGGGATTCATAAACCATATTGAGAAAATAAACAACTAAAGTAATAAAATAAATAAAAGTAGAAGAGAACATAAATTAAGGAACATTAAACCTGGAATGAAGAAGAAGTAAACCTAACCTAAGAGAAATCCTAAATCCTAAAACCTAAGAGAGAGGAGAGAGCCTCTCTCTCTAGAAAACTACATCTAAAACCTAAATTGTGAATAATGAATGTTGTTTTTTTTGAATGGATGCATTCTCCCACTTTATAGCCTCTAATCTATGTTTTCTGGGCTTGAATTTGGGCCGAAAAGGAGTCCAGAAATCGCTGGGGATGTTTTCTGCAATTTTCTGCACGTAGCATCCGTTCACGCGTGCGCGTCCGTCACGCGTACGCGTCATTTGGAAGTTTTTCTTGTGACGCATATGCGTCAGTCACGCATGCGCGTAGCTTGTGCTTTGCGCTAGGCATGTGGTCGCGTCGTCCACGCGTGCACGTCGCTTGTGTTCTGCGCGAGTCACGCGTCCGCGTCGTCCATGCGTGCGCGTCGCTGCCATTTCCTTCAAAACTTCATTTTCGCGCGTTCCTTCCACTTTTTCATGTTTCCTTCCTGTTCTCTAAGCCATTCCTACCCTATAAAGCCTGAAAATACTCAACACACGGATCACGGCATCGAATGGTAATAAAGGATAATTAAAATTAATAATTTTATGGTCTAGGAAACATATTTTCACATATATTAAGGAATAAGGGAGGAATTGTAAAACCATGCAATTTATATGAATAAGTGAGCAAAGACTTGATAGAAACCACTCAATTGAGCATAATATAAATCATAAAATAGTGGTTTATCAACCTCCCCACACTTAAACATTAGCATGTCCTCATGCTTAATCCAAGAGAAACTATAAAGGGGTGAAGGTAGAATGGTGGAATCTATGCAATGCAATCTATCTAAATGCAAGCTACCTAAATGAATCATGTAATTCTAATTACTATCCACCTATATGCTCATAGAGCTTACATGTGGTCAAATTAAGTCAAATTTTTCAAGGAATCATATATGCACAACAAAAGTTGAACCATATTAAAATATATTCACAATTGAGTTGAGCTAATCAAAAGAATTCATAAACTTGCAAGACAAGCAATGATTAAACATGGATATATGGAATTTAGCAATTGAAACCTCACTGGATTTGTGTTTACACTCTAATCACTCAGTGTTTGGGGTTAATCACTCTACTCTTCCCTAGTCATGCTTTCTAAAACTTTGTTCCTCATCTAACCAATCAACAAATATTTAATGTACACATGTAAACATCATGAGGTCTTTTCAAGGTTGTAATGGGCTAAGGTAAAGGTGAGGGTGTATATATAAGGCTAAGTGAGCTATAAATTGAATCCTTGATTAGTCTAAGATCTCACCTAACATATACATACTCTATACAATTTTAAAATTATGCCTAGCTACCCAATTTTTCCACTTTTGTATCACATACTCATGTATCAGCTTTTCTTTTGATTTTATCACATATGCATTGGTCTTTCACCAAATTTAATATTGGGGTAATTTTGTCCCCTTATTTATATGGATTTTTTTTAAATCTGAAAAAAATAAACTCAACATACCAATGCACATGGTATTTTAATTATTTTGGCCTTACATGAGCATGCACCCAAATTTCAAATAATTTATCAATTCAATACCTTCCTATCAACCCAAGTTCTTGCGGTTCCCCACACTTAATGGATACACAATCTCTATCTTAAGCTAACCAAAGATTCAATTTGGGATATTTAATTTGTTTTTCTGCTTAAGGCTAGTGATGTGGTTATAGAACAGAAGGGGATTAAAAGGCTCAAGGTGGCTAACAAGGGTGATTTAAAAGGGTAGGCTATTTGGGATAAGTGAGCAAAAACAAATAATAGCCTCAATCATATGCAAGCATGTAAATACATTGAATATTGGACATATAGAATGGAGCAAAGTAATGTCTGCAAGTATAGAGAAGAAGGGAGAAACACACAGGAATGAAAACTATGGTTAAATAATATAACCATGCAATTAAGCTCAAAAACTCACGGGTTGTGTGTTCTTTGGCTCAAAAACCATATATCAGTTATGTATATCATGCAAGTAGAAATTAAGAGTTTCCATTCAACTCAATGTGAATCTTTGAATGGCTCTTATAAAAATAAGTATTTTCCTTGAAAAATGTTGTCAATTTACCAACATTTATTTCTATACATATATATGGTGGGTGGATTGTTGTGATTCTAAAAAACTAAAATTTCTAGTTTACTCTTTATTTTCAATTAAACCAAATTATCATATGATAAAAGGGTAAACTAAACTAAATAATCCATATTTTCTATATCACAACTAATAAGCTAAGAGTGCAAATTAAACTAAATACCTAATATATATATATACAACCCAAAATGCACAATGTAATAAAGTAATCAGAAATACAGCAAAAGAAAATGTGCAAGTACTGAAAGTCAAACAAGATAAAATAAAATAGACTAGGATAAAGGGTCTGAAGATAGTTTTCACCAAAATAAAGTTCGCCAGAGATGGAGACCTCTCCACACTTAAATAATAGCATCGTCCCCGATGCTCAATCAGGCTGGGTGTGAAGAGTCGTCATCTCCAGAGGGGTGTGCTGGTGCTGTCTGTATGGGCTCTGGCAGTAAAAGTGTCTGAGGCTCTGCCTGTATAGGTGCCTGTGGGTTTGCTGGCTGTGTCTGCTAAGGCTCCTCATGCTGGGGCGCTGCCTGCTCGGGTCCTGCCTGCTCAGCCTCTACTCGTGCATCCTCCTCCTAGTCATCCCTTCCTCCTCAGATGGCTCTGATGGTGTGTCAGGCTCAGAGGGGATGTTAGTGTGGCCGGACCGGATCATCAACTTCAAATGCTCATAGCATCGCTTACTGCGACGCTCAGACCGCTTATACCGCCGCTGGTTGCGGTGCTCCATCTGGTCTAGGTGCTCAAATAGGCGGTGCACAAGGTGGTAGATGGGCTGGGAAGCAGGGGAGGGTGCTGTGGATGTGGGTGGTGCAGCAGGGGCTGAAAGGGCAGTAGAAGATGTGGCTGCATCAACCGTGGCAGTAAGAGAGGGCGGTCTGTAGCCCAGAGCCTGGAACTTCCTGCCATGTGGGATGATCTTCTTGCAGTCGGTGATGGGTGGCTTCTCATCCGCCAGCTCCTAGGGTACCCAGCTCTGCGGCCCAACTGAGTAATCAAGTAGGGGAAGGGCAGAGTGCCTCGGACATGAACCCTAGACATGTAGCATCGGATAAATCGAGAAAGGTACAGGTCCTTGCCCTCCATCACGCACCAGATAAGAGTAATCATGGCAGCTGGCACCTCAGTCTTGTGAGTGCTCAGCATCACATAATTGCTCAGGATTTGTTGCCATAGCCGAGCCTCATCATTCAGATAATTAATTTTTATGCCTTTGGGGGTTGTTGATGACTTACTCATAACCCATGGGACAGCAGGATTAATAGCTATAGTGCACTTCACTGCTTCCCAATCAAAACGCATAAACCTCATATCCTCCTTAGCCTGCTGGTAACCCTCTGGTTTATCTTATATAGGCTGGAAGTTGAGGATATCTTCAATTGCCTCTTCAGTGACTAAAATCTACTTGCCTCTGAGCTGTACTGCATCCATAGTCGTTTTAAAATAGTTGCAATAGAATTTCCGGACCCAGGATGCATTAACCTCAGTCAAGTTCCTCTCCAGAAAGAACCATCCTCTATGTTTGATTTGTTCTGTGGTGTACTGCTGTAATTCAGCTGGAATTCGAAGGGTCTCTTCTAGATATAAGTTCCTTGAAGTTGCAAAGACCAGATACTTCAGTTCACAGTATCGGTTTGAAAACTTGACTGTGTCGGTTGCAGGCACTAATTGATCGGCCTTTTCCTGCGGAGTAAAGGTCTTTTCTCACCAGGAATCATCATGTAGTATATACAAAGTGGTGGTAGATGATTCTCCTCGTTTTCTTTTGCCTGTGCTTGCTTTAGCTTTTCCTTTCCCTTTAGGGTCAGACATCCTGAAAAGCAGAGGTTCCAGGATATAGTTTATTAAACTAAAGCAGGAAAATAGGAAGGCAAATAGTGTGTCAGCAAAGAAAGCATGGATAGGGAAAAGAGGAAAGAAACTCAAAGCATGAAGTGAGTCAGATAGATGTAGAGTGTTGGACTGTATGCAAGCTAAAAGTTAAGGAATTTAAATAAGAATCACAATCCAAGAACTATGATATGCAGAATGCTTGTTAGTTAGGAAACACCAATGAACATGCCTAAAAATTGATTGAAGCTAGGTAGTTAAAAGCTAACAGAAAAGTTAGAAAGTTAATGAAGTTAAAAGTTAAAAAGTGAAGTTAAAGTTAGTGGCATGGTATTGTAGTTCCTAGTTAACAAAAATTTGTACAAACTTGAAGAACAAGCAAATCACAATCAAGCAGATATTGCAGATTATTGATGATAAATCATAGAAATAAAAGAAGAGCAAAATAAATAAAATCTTCAATAATGTGATTTAATAAATAAGGGAACTAGAAGGAGTAGGAATGCTAGCCCATTCATCCATGAATTGGCTTGGTTGAAACCAATTAGGGCAGAATTCAAAAGAACCAAAGCCAATTCATGAATCCGAGTTTAGTGAAACAATTTGCGGAAAAATCAGGCAGCAATCCGGTAGTAAAAGTAATGTTCCCAGGAAAAGAAATTAGTAGAATCAACAAGTCAAATGCATATGTAGTGCAGCAGGAGTTCAGTTCATATGACATTAAAGTGGTGCATAAAAAAGTAGCAGTAGCAAGTCACATGAATTCAGAATAAACAAACTCAAGTTGCAGCGAGAATTGCAATTCAGGGGAATAATGTTAAAACATCATTAAACAATAATGAACAACATATTAGCAATAGCAACAGCACAGCAAATCCAAAAATTGCGAAACAGATAAAGCAAGCAGTAAGAACGGTGCAATTATCAGACCTAAATCCACTAACCACATCCTAGTTACCTAACCACCTAAAATCCACTACGAACATGCATATCTAACAAACCTACATTGAACAGAATTGAAAAAATATGCACACTAACTAACTTGAACGGAAAAGGAATCGGAGTGCAGTGGAACCTGGTATGTGCAGTGAAAGAAATTGAACGAAGAGAGAAGGTGGTGGTGTGGTGGCTCTGGTGGGTAGCACGGTGGTGCTGGGATGCTGCACAGCGGCGCTGGGAGTCCTGGTGTGGTGGGTGGAAGCAGGGGGTGAAAGAGGAAGAAGGAAAAAGAGAAGGGAAGAAGAAGGAGAGGGGTGAGGGGGGATGGTGGCGTCAGGGTGGTGGTGGTCGACGTTCTGGCGGCATGGTCGGGTTTGCGTTGGGGCCAGTAAGGGGGCAGTGGGGAGAGGAGGGAGAGAAGAAGAAGGGAATGAAGAAAGAGGGTTAGGTGAATGGCCGCGGGGTTGGGGGTCTGTAACGGTGGTGGTGCAGCGGGCGGGGCCGGCGGTGGTGGCTGGTGGCAGTGGGAGAGTGGAGAGAGAAGAGAGGGATGGAGGTGGAACGTTGGGGAGGAAGGGAAGTGACGCGAACGGGGGGTTAGGGTTTCCGTGTCATGGGTTAGGGAATTCAAATCCACGCGGACGCGTGGATCACGTGAGAGCGTGGGTGGGGCGAAAGTGCAATGACGCGAACGCGTGGTGATGAGCGGATAATTTATACGCTTTTTGGCATTGTTTTTAGGTAGTTTTTAATAGGATCTAGTTACTTTTAGGGATGTTTTCATTAGTTTTTATGCTAAATTCAACTTTCTGGACTTTACTATGAGTTTTTGTGTTTTTCTGTGATTTCAGGTATTTTCTGGCTGAAAATGAGGGACCTGAGCAAAATTCTGATAAAAGGCTGACAAAGGACTACTGATGCTGTTGGATTCTAACCTTTCTGCACTCAACATAGATTTTCTGGAGCTATAGAACTCCAAATAGTGCACTCTCAACAGCGTTGGAAAGTAGACATCCAGAGCTTTCCAACAATATATAATAGTCCATACTTTATTCGTGATTAGATGACGTAAACTGGCGCTCAACGCCAGTTCCATGCTGCATTCTGGAGTCAAACGCCAGAAACACGTCACGAACCAGAGTTGAACGCCAAAAACACGTTACAACTTGGCGTTCAACTCCAAAAGAAGTCTCTGCACGTGTAAAGCTCAAGCTCAGCCCAAGCACACACCAAGTGGGCCCCGGAAGTGGATTTCTGCATCAATTACTTACTTCTGTAAACCCTAGTAGCTAGCTTAGTATAAATAGAACATTTTACTATTGTATTCAGCCTCTTTTGACCACATATCTGGTCCTTCTCCTTATTTTCGAATTCATATCACGTTTTGGGGGGGCTGGCCATTCGGCCATGCCTGGACCTTCATCACTTATGTATTTTCAACGGTGGAGTTTCTACACACCATAGATTAAGGGTGTGGAGCTCTGCT
>NC_029772.3:57829620-57835348 GCF_000817695.3 Arachis duranensis | reverse complement strand
CCTGACAACCGAGCCTTCCATTCCGTGAGATCAGAGTCTTCGTGGTATAAGCTAGAATTGATGGTGGCATTCATGAGAATCTAGCAAGTCTAAACCTTATCTGTGGTATTCCGAGTAGGATTCCAGGATTGAATGACTATGACGAGCTTCAAACTCACGATTGTTGGGCATGATGACAAACGCAAAAGAATCAAGGGATTCTATTTCGACATAATCGAGAACTGACAGATGATTAGTCGTGCCGTGACAAAGCATTTGGACCTTTTTCACTAAGAGGATGGGATATAGCCATTGACAACGGTGATGCCCTACATACAGCTTGCCATGGAAAGGAGTAAGAAGGATTGGATGAAGGCAGTAAGAAAGCAGAGATTCAGAAGGAGCACAGCATCTTCATACGCCTATCTGAAATTCCCATCGATGATCTACATAAGTATTTCTATCTTTATTTTATGTTTATTTATTATTATTATTCGAAAACTCTATCACCATTTATTATCCGCCTGACTGAGATTTACAAGATGACCATAGCTTACTTCATACCAACAATCTCTGTGGGATCGACCCTTAGTCACGTAAGGTTTATTACTTGGACGACCAGTACACTTGCTGGTTAGTTGAGCGAAGTTGTGAAATTATATTTAGACCATGGTATTGAGCACCAAATTTTTGGGGCCATTACCTGGGAATCAATTTCGAACAAAAATTTAAGTATGAATCACAATTTCGTCCACCAAGTTTTTGGTGCCGTTGCCGGAGATTGTTGAGTTTGGACAACTGACAGTTCATCTTGTTGCTCAGATTAGGTAATTTTCTTTTCAAAAATTTTCAAAAATCCTTTCAAAATTTTCTTTTCTTTTTCGTTTTTCTAAAAATAATTTTTGAAAAAAATAAAATAAAATAAAAACCAAAAAAATAATAATTAAACCATAAAAATCAAAAATATTTTTGTGTTTCTTGTTTGAGTCTTGTGTTATGTTTTAAGTTTGGTGTCAATTGCATATTCATATTGTTCTGGCATTTTTCGAAAAAATTCATGCATTCATAGTGTTCTTCATGATCTTCAAGTTGTTCTTGGTAAGTTTACTTGTTTGATCTTGATAATTTCTTATTTTGTGTTCTTTGTTGTTTTTCATATGCATTTATGCATTCATAGTGCATGAGCATTGCAAATTTCTAAGTTTGGTGTCTTGCATATTTTCTTTGCATCAAAAATTTTTTCAAAATTATGTTCTTGATGTTCATCATGATCTTCAAAGTGTTCTTGGTGTTCATCTTGACATTCATAGTGTTCTTGCATGCATCATGTGTTTTGATTCATAATTTTCATGTTGTGAGTCATTTTTTATGTTTTTCTCTCTCATAATTAAAAATTGAAAAATAAAAAAATATCTTTTCCTTTTTTCTCTCAAAATTTCGAAAATTTGGGTTGACTTAGTCAAAAAATTTTTAAAATTAGTTGTTTCTTGTAAGTCAAGTCAAATTTTCAATTTTAAAAATCTTATCTTTTTCAAAACTTTTTCAAAAATCAAATCTTTTTTATTTTTCTTATTAATTTTTGAAAATTATTTAAAATATTTTTCAAAAATCTTTTTCTTAATTTTATCTTTATTTTCGAAAATTACACTAACAAGTAATATGATTGATTCAAAAATTTGAAGTTTGTTACTTTCTTGTTAAGAAAGGTTCAATCTTTAAATTCTAGAATCATATCTTTTAGTTTCTTGTTAGTCACGTAATCAATTTTTATTTTAAAAATTAAATCTTTTTAATCGTATCTTTTATCTTATCTTTTATATCATATCTTTTTCAAAATTTTATCTTTTTCAAAAAATTGATTTTAAAATATCTTTTCTAACTTCTTATCTTATCGTTTCAAAATTAATTTTCAAATCTTTTTCAACTAACTATTTGACATTTTGTTTGTTTCTTATCTTTTTCAAAACCACCTAACTACTCTTCCCTTTCTAATTTTCGAAAATACCTCTCTCTTTTTCAAAAATTCTTTTTAATTAATTAATTGTTTTAAATTTTAATTTTAATTTTATTTCTTATCTTAATTTTCGAAAATCATTAACTCCTTTTCAAAATTGTTTTCGAAAACTTCTCTCTCATCTTATTCTATTTATTCATTCATTTACTAACACTTTTCTTCATCTCAAATCATTGCCCCTATCCTCACCCTTGTGTTTGGATTCTCCTTTCTTTATCCCCTTTCTTCTTCTACTAACAATAAGAAACCTCTTTACTGTGACATAGAGGATTCCTCTTCTTTTTCTGTTCTCTTCTCCTTCATATGAGCAGGAACAAGGAAAAAGGCATTCTTGTTGAAGCTGATCCAGAACCTGAAAGGACTCTAAAGAGGAAACTAAGAGAAGCTAAATTGCAACAATCCAGAGACAACCTTGCTGAAATTTTCGAACAAGAAAAGGAGATGGCAGCCGAACCCAACAACAATAATGCAAGAAGGATGGTTGGTGATTATACTGCACCTACATCCAAGTTTGATGGAAGAAGCATCTCAATTCCTGCCATTGGAGCAAACAATTTTGAGCTGAAACCTCAATTAGTTGCTCTAATGCAACAGAACTGCAAGTTTTACGGACTTCCATCAGAAGATTCCTACCAGTTCTTGACTGAGTTCTTGCAGATCTGTGAGACTGTTAAGACTAATGGAGTAGATCCTGAAGTCTACAGGCTCATGCTTTTCCCTTTTGATGTAAGAGACAGAGCTAGAACATGGTTGGACTTTCAACCTAAAGATAGCCTGGACTCCTGGGATAAGCTGGTCACAGCCTTTTTGGCTAAGTTCTTTTCTCCTCAAAAGCTGAGCAAGCTTATAGTGGATGTTCAGACCTTCAAACAAAAAGATGGTGAATCCCTCTATGAAGCTTGGAAAAGATACAAGTAGTTGACCAAAAGATGTCCTTCTGACATGTTTTCAGAATGGACCACGATAGATATATTCTATTATGGTCTATCTGAGTTCTCTAAGATGTCACTGGACCATTCTGCAGGTGGATCCATTCACCTAAAGAAAATGCATGCAGAAGCTCAAGAACTTATTGACATGGTTGCAAATAACCAGTTCATGTACACTTCTGAGAGGAATTCCGTGAATAATGGGACGCCTCAAAGGAAGGGAGTTCTTGAAATTGATGCTCTGAATTCCATATTGGCTCAGAACAAAATGTTGACTCAGCAAGTCAACATGATTTCTTAAAGTCTGAATGGATGGCAAAATGCATCCAACAGTACTAAAGAGGCATCTTCTGAAGTAGAAGCTTATGATCTAGAGAATCCTGCAATGGCAGAGGTAAATTATATGGGTGAACCTTATGGAAACACCTATAATTCATCATGGAGAAATCATCCAAATTTCTCATAGAAGTATCAACAAAAGTCTCAACAAGGCTTTAATAATGGTGGAAGAAATAGGCTCAGCAATATCAAGCCTTATCCATTATCTTCTCAGCAACAGACAGAGAATTCTGAACAGAGCACCTCTAACTTAGCAAATTTAGTCTCTGATCTGTCTAAGGCCACTTTAAGTTTTATGAGTGAGACAAGGTCCTCCATCAGAAATTTGGAGGCACAAGTGGGCCAGCTGAGTAAGAAAATCACTGAAACTCCTCCTAGTACTCTCCCAAGCAATACTGAAGAGAATCCAAAAAGAGAGTGCAAGGCCATTGATATAATCAACATGGCCGAACCTAGAGAGGAAGGAGAGGACGTGAATCCCAATGAGGAATACCTCATAGGATGTCTCTCAAGAAAGAAGGAGTTCCCTATTGAGGACCCAAAGGAATCTGAGGCTCATATAGAGACCATAGAGATTTTATTAAACCTCCTTCTGCCATTCATGAGCTCTGAAGACTATTCTTCCTCTGAAGAAGATGAAGATGTAATTGGAGAGCAAGTTGCTCAATATCTAGGAGCTATCATGAAGCTGAATGCCAAGTTATTTGGTAATGAGACTTGGGAAGGTGAACCTCCCTTGCACATCAGTGAACTAGATACATGGGTTCAGCAAACCTTACCTCAAAAGAAACAGGATCCTAGCAAATTCTTAATACCCTGTACCATAGGCACAATGACCTTTGAAAAGGCTCTGTGTGACCTGGGGTCAAGCATAAAACTTATGCCACTCTCTGTAATGGAGAAGCTGGGGATCATTGAGGTACAGCCTGCCATATTTTCATTGCAAATGGCAGATAAGTCAGTAAGACAGGCGTATGGATTAGTAGAGGACGTGTTAGTAAAGGTTGAAGGACTTTACATCCCTGCTAATTTTATAATCTTAGACACTAGGAAGGAGGAGGATGAATGCATCATCCTTGGAAGACCTTTCCTAGCCACAGTAGGAGCTGTGATAGATGTTAACAGAGGAGATTAGTCCTTCAATTGAATGGGGACTACCTTGTGTTTAAGGCTCAAGGATCTTCTTCTTTAACAATAGAGAGGAAGCATGAAAAACTTCTCTCAGTACAGAGTCAAACAAAGCCCCCACAATCAAACTCTAAGTTTGGTGTTGGGAGTCTACAACATTGACTTGATCACCTGTGAGGCTCCATGAGAGCCCACTGTCAAGCTATTGACATTAAAGAAGCGCTTATTGGGAGGCAACCCAATTTTTTTTTATCTAATTTTATTTTTCTTTTATTACTCTTTTATGTTTTATTAGGTTCATGATCATGTGGAGCCACACAATAAATATTAAAATTAAAAATAGAATCAAAAACAGCATAAGAAAAATCACACCTTGGAGGAAGGACTTACTGGAGTTCAAACGCCAGTAAGGAGCATCTGGCTGGCATTCAACGCCAGAACAGAGCATGGATCTAGCGTTGAACACCAGAAACAAGCAGCATCCTGGCGTTTGAACGCCAGGAATATACCCTGAGGAGAGCTGGCGCTGAACGCCAGAAACAAGCATGGAACTGGCATTCAACGCCAGAAACATGCTGCAATTGGGCATTGAACGCCCAACATAAGCATCACTTCGGCATTTAAATGCCAGAATTGTATGCAAAGGCATTTTTCATGCCTAATTGGTGCAGTGATGTAAATCCTTGACACCTCAGGATCTGTGGATCCCACAGGATCATTTCAGGATCTGTGGACCCCACAGGATCTCCACCTGCCTCAACTCACCTTCTCTCATCTTCTTCACATTCAAACTCTCTTCCCCATAAACACTCTTACCCAAAAACCCCTCACCAATCACCTCAATCTCTCTTTCCAATTACCCCCTTTCACCACTCACATCCTTCCACTCATCCCCATAAACCCCACCTACCTTCAAAATTCAAAATCCTTTTTCCCACCCAACCCACCTGGTGGACGAAATTGTGATTCATATGTTATTGCATTTTGTAAAATTCATTGCTTTTTCTTTCCCTGGCAATGGCGCCAAAAACATGATGCCAATACCATGGTTTACAACTATGTGTGGTCACAACTCCGTTCAACTTAACCAGCAAGTGTACTGGGTCATCCAAGTAATACCTTACATGAGTAAGGGTCGATTCCACAGAGATTGTTGGTATGAAGCAAGCTATGGTCACCTTATAAATCTCAGTCAGGCGGATAATAATTGATTATGGATAAGTTCGAAAATAAATAAAAAATAGAAAATAAAATAGGATCGAAATACTTATGTAAATCAATAGTGGGAATTTCAGATAGGCGTATGGAGATGCTGTGCTCCTCTTGAATCTCTACTTTC
>NC_029772.3:57828026-57829357 GCF_000817695.3 Arachis duranensis | reverse complement strand
AGTGAGAATGATGATGAGTATCACGGATCATCACATTCATCAAAGTGTTGTGCAACGTATATCTTGGAATAAGAATAAAAGAGAATTGAATGGAAAATAATAGTAATTGTATTGAAACTTGAGGTACAGCAGAGCTCTACACCCTTAATCTATGGTGTGCAGAAACTCCACTGTTGAAAATACATAAGTGAAAGGTTCAGGCATGGCCGAATGGCCAGCCCCCTGAATGATCAAAAGACCGAATGATCAAAGACTACAAAGTCCAAAGATTAAACTGTCAAAAGATGTCTAATACAATAGTAGCTTATCCTATTTATACTAGACTAGCTACTAGGGTTTACATGAATAAGTAATTGATGCATAAATCCACTTCCGGGGCCCACTTGGTGTATGCTTGGGCTGAGCTTGATCTATCCATGAGCTGAGGCTTTTCTTGGAGTTGAACTCCAAGTTATAACGTGTTTTGGGCGTTCAACTCCGGATCATGACGTGTTTCTGGCGTTTAACTGTAGACAGCAGCATGTACTTGGCGTTCAACGCCAAGTTACGTCGTCAATTTCCAAATAAAGTATGGACTATTATATATTGCTGGAAAGCTCTGGATGTCTACTTTCCAACGTCGTTGAGAGCGTGCCATTTGGACTTCTGTAGCTCTGGAAAATCCATTTCAAGTACAAGGAGGTCAGATTCCAACAGCATCAGCAGTCCTTTTGTCAGCCTTTTTTCAAGTACAATGAGTTATAGGTGTTTCCATAAGGTTCACCCATGTAATTAACCTCTGCCATGGCAGGGTTCTCAGGATCATAAGCTTCTTCAGAAGCTGCCTCTTTAGTACTATTGGATGCATTTTGCCATCCATTCAGACTTTGAGAGATCATGTTGACTTGCTAAGTCAACACTTTGTTCTGAGCCAATATGGCATTCAGAGTATCAATTTCAAGAACTCCTTTCTTCTGAGGTATCCCGTTATTCACAGAATTCCTCTCAGAAGTGTACATGAATTGGTTGTTTGCAACCATGTCAATGAGCTCTTGAGCCTCTTCAGGCGTTTTCTTTAGGTGAATAGATCCACCTGCAGAATGGTCCAATGACATGTTCGAAAATTCAGATAGACCATAATAGAATATATCTAATATGGTCCATTCTGAAAACATGTCAGATGGACATCTTTTGGTCAGCTGCTTGTATCTTTCCCAAGCTTCATAGAGGGATTCACCATCTTTTTGTTTGAAGGTTTGAACATCCACTCTCAGCTTGCTCAGCTTTTGAGGAGGAAAGAATTTATCCAAGAAGGCAGTGACTAGCTTATCCCAGGAGTCCAGGCTATCCTT
>NC_029772.3:57825878-57827828 GCF_000817695.3 Arachis duranensis | reverse complement strand
TTGGCTCCAATGGCAGGAATGGAGATGCTTCTTCCATCAAATTTGGATGTTGGTTTTGTTAAGTCACCAAGCATTCTCCTTGTATTATTGTTGTTGGGTTCGGCTGCCATCTCCTTCTCTTGTTCTAATATTTCTGAAAGGTTACCTTTAGATTGTTGTAATTTAGCTTCTCTTAATTTTCTCTTCGGAGTCCTTTTAGGTTCTGGATCAATTTCAACAAGAGTGCCTTTATCCTTGTTCCTGCTCATATGAAAGAGAAGAAAACAAGAAAAGAAAGAGGAATCCTCTATGTCACAGTATAGAGATCCCTTTATGTTAGTAGAAAAAGAAAGGGGAGAAGAATGAAGAAGAGTGGGTTTGGATATTTAGATGGAGAGAGGTGAAGAGAAGTGTTAGTAATTAAATAATTAAATAGAAGAAGAAAAGAGAGGGAGAATTTCGAAAATAATTTTGAAAAAGGGGTTAGTAATTTCGAAAATCAAAGATAAGATATGATTAAAATTAAAATTTAAAACAATTAAAGAGAATTTTTGAAAAAGAGAGAGGTATTTTCGAAAATTAGAGATGGAAAAGTAGTTAGGTGGTTTTGAAAAAGATAAGAAACAAACACAAAGTCAAAGAGTTAGTTGAAAAAGAAATTAAAATCAAATTTTAAAAAGATAAGAAGATAAGAAGTTAGATAAGATATTTTGAAATCAAATTTTGAAAAAGATAAAATTTTTGAAAAAGATAAGATAAAAGATAAAAAGATATGTTTGAAAAAGATTTTAATTTTTAAAATTACTTAACTAACAAGAAACTAAAAGATAAGATTCTAGAATTTAAAGATTGAACCTTTCTTAACAAGAAAGTAACAAACTTCAAATTTTTGAATCAATCACATTAATTGTTAGCATAATTTCGAAAATATGATATAAAGATAAGAAAAAGATTTTGAAAACAAATTGAAAAAGAATTTTTTGAATTTTTTGAAAAAGAGGAAAAATTGGAAAAGATATGATTTTTGAAAAAGATTTTGAAAAGATAAGATTTTTAATTTTTTTTGAAAATTTGACTTGACTTGTAAGAAACAACTAATTTTGAAAATTTTTGACTAAGTCAACTCAAATTTTCAAAAATTATGAGAAAAACAAGGAAAAGATATTTTTTTATTTTTGAAATTTTAATTATGGGAGAGAAAAATAATTAAAATTAAAACGTCATAATTGTGTTTTTCTCTTTTCTTTTTGGATCAAAACAAGGAATGCATGCAAGAACACTATGAATGTCAAGATGAACACCAAGAACACTTTGAAGATCATGATGAACATCAATAACATATTTTTGAAAAATTTTTGATGCAAAGAAGACATGCAAGACACCAAACTTAGAAATCTTTAATGCATGGACTCTAACAAACGAAAAATGCATATGAAAAACAACAAACAACACAAAACAAGAAAACATCAAGATCAAACAAGAAGACTTGTCAAGAACAACTTGAAGATCATGAAGAACACTATGAATGTATGGAATTTTTGAAAATAATGCATAAATTTTAAAAACATGCAATTGACACCAAACTTGAAAATTGACTCAAGACTCGAACAAGAAACACAAAATATTTTTGAATTTGATTTTATTATTTTTTTTTATTTTTATTATATTTTTCGAAAATAAAGTTTGGAAAAACGAAAAAAGAAAAGAAAAATTTTGAAAAAGATTTTTGAAAAGAAAATTACCTAATCTGAGCAACAAGATGAACCGTCAGTTGTCCAAACTCGAACAATCCCCGACAATGGCGCCAAAAACTTGGTGTACGGATTTGTGATCATCAACAATGGCTCCAATGACTTGGTAGCTCTCACACGTGAATTACACTTAGTCACAACTCCGTACAACTAACCAGCAAGTGCACTGGGTCGTCCAAGTAATACCTTACATGAGTAAGGGTCGATCCCACGGAGATTG
>NC_029772.3:57820447-57825851 GCF_000817695.3 Arachis duranensis | reverse complement strand
ATACTGGGTCATCCAAGTAATACCTTACGTGAGTAAGGGTCGATTCCACAGAGATTGTTGGTATGAAGCAAGCTATGGTCACCTTATAAATCTCAGTCAGGTGGATAATAATTGATTATGGATAAGTTCGAAAATAAATAAAAAACAGAAAATAAAATAGGATCGAAATACTTATGTAAATCAATAGTGGGAATTTCAGATAGGCGTATGGAGATGTTGTGCTTAATTTATACGCTTTTTGGCATTGTTTTTAGTATGTTTTTAGTATGTTTTAGTTAGGTTTTATTACATTTTTATTAGTTTTTAGTTAAAATTCACTTTTCTGGGCTTTACTATGAGTTTGTGTGTTTTTCTGTGATTTTAGGTATTTTCTGGCTGAAATTGAGGGTCCTGAGCAAAAATCCGATTCAGAGGCTGAAAAGGACTGCAGATGCTATTGGATTCTGACCTCCCTGCACTCAAAGTGGATTTTTTGGAGCTACAGAAGCCCAATTGGCGAGCTCTCAACGGCGTTGGAAAGTAGACATCCTGGGCTTTCCATCAATGGATAATAGTCTATACTTTGCCCAAGATTTGATGGCCCAAACCGGCGTTGCAAATCACCTTCAGAATTCCCGGCGTTTAACGCCAGAACTGGCATAAGAATTGGAGTTAAACACCCAAACTGGCATAAAAGCTGGCGTTTAACTCCAGAAAAAGTCTCTACACATAAAAGCTTCAATGCTCAGCCCAAGCACACACCAAGTGGACCCCGGGAGTGGATTTTTACGTCATTTACTCATTTCTGTATACCCTAGGCTACTAGTTCACTATTAATAGGATCTTTTGACATTGTATCTGTACCTCATGACACTTTACACGTTTCTCATTGTATCTTCTACAGCATGAGTCTCTAAACCCCATGGTTAGGGGTGAGGAGCTCTGCTGTGTCTTGATGGATTAATGCAATTACTACCATTTTTCATTCAATCACGCTTGCTTCTATTCTAAGATATCACTTGTTCCTAAACTTGATGAATGTGATGATCCGTGGCACTCATCATCATTCTCACCTATGAACGTGTGCCTGACAACCACCTCTGTTCTACCTTAGATTGAGTAGATATCTCTTGGATTCCTTAATCAGAATCTTCGTGGTATAAGCTAGAATTGATGGCGGCATTCAAGAGAATCCGGAAGGTCTAAACCTTGTCTGTGGTATTCTGAGTAGGATTCAAGGATTGAATGACTGTGATGAGCTTCAAACTCCTGAAGGCTGGGCATTAGTGACAGATGCAAAAGAATCATTGGATTTTATTCCAACCCGATTGAGAACCGACAGATGATTAGCCGTGCTGTGACAGAGCACGTTGAACATTTTCACTGAGAGGATGGGAGGTAGCCATTGACAACGGTGAAACCCTACATACAGCTTGCCATGAAAGGAGCCTTGCGTGCTTGAAGAAGAAGACAGTAGGAAAGCAAAGGTTCAGAAGATAGAGCATCTCCAAAACCTCAACCTGTTCCCCGTTATTGCAAAACAAGTATTTATTTCATGTTCTTTTGCTTTTTACAATCAACCCTGATAAGTATTGATATCCTGACTAAGAGTTACAAGATAACCATAGCTTGCTTCAAGCCGACAATCTCCGTGGGATCGACCCTTACTCACGTAAGGTATTACTTGGACGACCCAGTGCACTTGCTGGTTAGTTGTGCGGAATTCCAAAAGTGTGATTGCAATTCCATGCACCAAGTTTTTGGCGCCGTTGCCGGGGATTGTTGAGTTTGGACAACTGACGGTTTATCTTGTTGCTTAGATTAGGACTTTTTTATTTTTTTTTGTTGGTTTAGAGTCTTTTATTTGAGTTTAGTTTCATATTTTAAGTGTGGTGTCAATTGCATGCTTTTGTTTTTCTTTTAATTTTCGAATTCGCATGTCCTTAGTCCCTTTTTGATCTTTAAAAATTCTAAGTTTGGTGTCTTCTTTTTGTTTTACTCTAAGTTTTCGAAAATTTGTGTCTGATTTTCTAAAAATTTTAAGTTTGGTGTCATTTTGTTGTTTTTCTCTTTCCTCATTTAAAAAAAAAATCAAATCTTTTTCAAAATAATTTTCAATCATATCTTTTCAATTGCTAATTCTAAAATCTTTTTAACTAATTAATTGATTTAGTTTTCAATTTGCTTTGATCTTATTTTCTTTTAGTTTTCGAAAATTTATTTTGTTTTCCTTTTGTTTTATTTTATTTTTTTCGGTCAATTCAAAAAAAAATTTACTTTACTTGTGAATTCATATCATATTCCCTTTCTCCATCATGGACCTAAGTGGAATTGAGCAGTCCAGAAGGACTCTGGGGTCATATGCTAACCCCATTACAGCTGCATATGGGAGTAGCATCTATATACCTCCCATCAAAGCAAGCAGCTTTGAGCTAAATCCTCAACTCATTATCATGGTGCATCAAAATTGCCAGTATTCCGGTCTTCCACAGGAAGAACCTGCTGAGTTTCTGGCACAGTTCTTACAAATTGCTGACACAGTACGTGATAAAGAGGTGGATCAGGATGTCTACAGACTATTACTGTTTCCATTTGCTGTAAAAGATCAAGCTAAGAGGTGGTTGAATAACCAACCTACAGCAAGCATAAAGACATGGAAATAGTTATCAGACAAATTCCTGAATCAATTTTACCCTCCAAAGAGGATGACACAGCTAAGGCTGGACATCCAAGGCTTTAAACAAGAGGATAATGAATCCCTTTATAATGCCTGGGAGAGGTATAGAGGTATGCTAAGAAAATGCCCCTCTGAAATATTTTCAGAGTGGGTACAGTTAAACATCTTCTACTATGGGCTTACAGAAAAAGCTCAAATGTCTTTAGACCACTCAGCTGGTGAATCTATACACATGAGGAAGACAATTGAAGAGGCTCCAGAGCTTATAGACACTGTTGCTAGAAATCAATATTTGTACTCTAGCAATGAGTTCTCTACAAAAGAGGAAGTTATGGTAGTAACCACTGATCCTAATCCTCAAGAACAGATGATTGAGCTTAATCAGCAATTACACCTGATGACAAAACAGTTAGCAGAATTTAAAGAGATGCTCCAAGAAACTAAAATTGCTAACAAGAACATAGAATCGCAGTTGAATCAGGCAAAACAACAGCTATCTAAACAGATAACAGAAGAATGCCAAGCAGTTCAACTGAGGAGTGGGAAGACATTGAATAACACTGCTCAAAGTAGCAAAAAGCCAAATAAGGAACAATTGACAGAGGATAACCAAACCACTGTCCAAAATCCCTCTGAGGATAGTAAGAGCCCAGAGAGGAATACTTTTGGCATTCAAACGCCAGAAAAGGGGGGAAAGCTGGCGTTAAACGCCCATTCCCTGCCCAATTCTGGCGTTCAAACGCCAGAAAAGGGGGAAAAGTTGGCGTTAAACGCCCATTTTCCACCCAATCCTGGCGTTCAGACGCCAAGGGAGGATCAGACACCTGAGAGTGCTGACAGTAATCCCTCTAACAAGGCTTCTTCAACCACTTCTGTAAGGAATAAACCTGCAGCATCTAGGGTTGAAGAATATAAAGCCAAGATGCCTTATCCTCAGAAACTCCGCCAAGCGGAGCATGATAAGCAATTTGCCCGCTTTGCAGACTATCTAAGGACTCTTGAAATAAAGATTCCGTTTGCAGAGGCACTTGAGTAAATACCTTCTTATGCTAAGTTCATGAAAGAGATCTTAAGTCATAAGAAGGATTGGAGAGAAACTGAAAAAGTATTTCACACTGAAGAATGCAGTGCACTCATCCTGAAAAGCTTCAAGATCCAGGAAGCTTTATGATACCATGCACATTAGAAGGTGCTTGCACCAAGATAGCCCTGTGTGATCTTGGAGCAAGCATCAATCTAATACCTGCATCCACTATCAGAAAGCTTGGGTTGACTGAAGAAGTCAAACCAACCCGGATATGCCTCCAACTTACTGATGGCTCCATTAAATATCATCAGGCATAATAGAGGACATGATTGTCAAAGTTAGGCCATTCGCCTTTCCAACTGACTTTGTGGTGCTGGAAATGGAGGAGCACAAGAGTGCAACTCTCATTCTAAGAAGGAGGATGTTCAGCCTGATCAGGAAGGACCAGAGGAAACAAAAGAATTTTTGAAAATTCCTCAGGAGGAGGATAAGCCTCCCAAACCTGAACTCAAACCACTACCACCATCCCTGAAGTATGCATTTCTGGGAGAGAGTGACACTTTTCTAGTGATTATAAGCTCTGCTTTAAATCCACAGGAAGAGGAAGCACTGATTCAAGTGCTAAGAACACACAAGACAGCTCTTGGGTGGTCCATAAGTGATCTTAAGGGCATTAGCCCAGCAAGATGCATGCACAAGATCCTATTGGAGGATAATGCCAAACCAGTGGTACAACCACAAAGGCAGCTAAATCCAGCCATGAAGGAGGTGGTGCAGAAAGAGGTCACTAAATTACTAGAGGTTGGGATTATTTATCCTATTTCTGATAGCCCCTGGGTGAGCCCTGTCCAAGTTGTCCCCAAAAAGGGAGGCATGACAGTAGTTCATAATGAAAAAAATGAACTGGTTCCTACAAGAACAGTCACATGGTGGCGTATGTGTATTGACTACAGAAGGCTCAATACAGCCACCAGAAATGATCATTTTCCTTTACCATTCATAGACCAAATGCTAGAAAGACTAGCTGGTCATGATTATTACTGCTTTTTGGATGGCTATTCAGGTTACAACCAAATTGCAGTAGATCCTCAAGACCAAGAGAAAACAACATTTACTTGCCCTTCTGGCGTGTTTGCTTACAAGAGGATGCCTTTTGGTCTGTGTAATGCTCCTGCAACCTTTCAAAGATGCATGCTATCCATCTTCTCTGATATGGTGGAGAAATTCCTGGAAGTCTTCATGGATGACTTCTCAGTATATGGAGACTCATTCAGCTCCTGTCTTAACCACCTAGCACTTGTCCTGAAAAGATGCCAAGAGACTAACCTGGTTTTAAACTGCGAGAAATGTCACTTTATGGTGACTGAAGGAATTGTCCTTGGACACAAAATTTCAAGCAGGGGAATAGAGGTGGATAACGCAAAGGTAGAGGTAATTGAAAAATTACCACCACTTGCCAATGTTAAGGCAATCGAAAGCTTTCTGGGGCATGCAGGATTCTACAGAAGGTTTATAAAGGATTTTTCGAAAATTGCAAAACCTTTGAGCAACCTGCTAGCTGCTGACACGCCATTTGTGTTTGACACACAGTGTCTGCAGGCATTTGAGACCCTGAAAGCCAAGCTGGTCACAGCACCAGTCATTTCTGCACCAGACTGGACATTGCCATTCGAACTAATGTGTGATGCCAGTGACCATGCCATTGGTGCAGTGTTGGGACA
>NC_029772.3:57819120-57820277 GCF_000817695.3 Arachis duranensis | reverse complement strand
TACTACCTATGGGATGAGCCATATCTCTTTAAGAGATGTGCAGACAGAATGATCTGCAAATTTGTACCTAAGGAGGAAGCACAAAGGATCCTGTGGCATTGCCATGGATCACAGTATGGGGGACATTTTGGAAGTGAGCGAACAACCACTAAGGTCCTCCAATGTGGCTTCTACTGGCCTACTCTCTATAGAGATGCCCGAGAGTTTGTGCGTAACTGTGACAGCTGCCAAAGAGCTGGTAACTTGCCTCACAGATACGCCATGCCTCAAAAAGGGATCTTAGAGATTGAGTTGTTTGATGTATGGGGAATTGACTTTATGGGTCCATTCCCACCATCATACTCAAACACTTACATTCTGGTGGCAGTGGACTATGTATCTAAATGGGTAGAAGCAATTGCTACACCCACTAATGATACTAAGACAGTGCTGAAATTCCTCCAGAAACACATCTTCAGTAGATTTGGTGTTCCCAGAGTCATAATCAGTGACGGGGTACTCATTTCTGCAATAAACAGCTTTACTCTGCTATGGTCCGATATGGAATTAGCCACAAAGTGGCTACCCCGTATCATCCACAGACAAATGGGCAAGCTGAAGTCTCTAACAGAGAGCTAAAAAGAATCCTAGAACGGACTGTAATAGCCCGAAGAAAGGATTGGGCAAAGAGCTTGGATGATGCTCTGTGGGCATATAGAACAGCATTTAAGACTCCAATAGGAACCTCACCATACCAACTTGTGTATGGCAAGGCCTGTCATCTGCCCGTGGAACTGGAACATAAAGCCTACTAGGCAACCAGATTCCTAAACTTGGATGCTAAGTTAGCTGGTGAAAAGAGATTACTCCAGCTAAATGAGCTAGATGAGTTTAGACTCAGTGCCTTTGAAAATGCAAAGATTTATAAGGAAAAGGCAAAGAAGTGGCATGACAAGAAGTTATCATCCAGAGTCTTTGAGCCAGGACAAAAAGTTCTGCTCTTCAACTCTAGGCTCAGATTGTTCCCAGGAAAACTTAAATCCCGCTGGAGGGGTCCGTATGTGATTACAGGAGTGTCACCATATGGATATGTTGAGATTCAGGATACTGATTCTGACAAAAAGTTCATTGTTAATGGACAGAGAATCAAGCATTATCTTGAAAGCAATTTTGAGCAA
>NC_029772.3:57817663-57818965 GCF_000817695.3 Arachis duranensis | reverse complement strand
TACAAGGGCAACTATCAAAATTGAAGGAATTCACAGAGTTACAGAAGGATTCAGTGCAAAAAGCAGAGAAAAAGAGCATGCTGGCGAAAAAAAATGCCAGAAAGGGGCACTTTGGGCGTTAAACGCCAGAATGGGCACCATTCTGGGCATTTAACGCCAGTAAAGGTGCCATTTTGGGCGTTAAACGCCAGAATGGGCACCATTCTGGGCGTTTAACGCCAGGTGTGCAGCATCCTGGACGTTTAGCAAAACGCCCAGTGACAAAGGGAATTCTCGCGTTTAACGCTAGCCAGGGTACCTGGCTGGGCGTTAAACGCCCACAATGGCCAACAAATGGGCGTTAAACGCCAGAATGGATACCATTCTGGGCGTTTAACACCAGAAAGGTGGGGGACGGAGATTTTGCTTTCTGATTAAAATTTTTTCAAACTTTCCTTTTTTGACCCATACTTTTCTACGTAAACATATTTCAAACTTTCATCATTCACCTTCAAATTTTCAAAAATTAAAATCATTCTTCAAATCTCTCTCAAATCCTTCCCAAATCTTCTTCAAAAACTCAATTTTCTCTCAAATTCTGTCCATATCTTCTCAAATCTCCTTCAAAATTTTTGAAATCTCTCTCCCCACCATTCGAATTTGCTCTCCTCCTCCCTCCCCTCTTTCCTTTCTTTTGCTTGAGGATAAGCAAACCTCTAAGTTTGGTGTGCTTTTCCGTGATCACTAAGCCAAGATTCATCAAGATCATGGCTCCTAAGGGAAAAAAACCAATTTAAGAGGAAAGAAAGAGAATAATCCAAAGAATCTTTGGAATCAAGAGAAGTTCTTAACCAAAGAACATGAAGACCACTATCACAAAATAATGGGTCAGAGGTCAGTGATCCCAGAAGTCAAATTTGATCTGAAAGAAGATGAATATTCGGGGATCCAAGAGCAAATTCGAAACAGAGGATGGGAAGTTCTAACCAATCCTGAGATAAAGGTTGAAAGAAATATGGTTCAGGAATTCTACTCAAATCTGTGGCTGACAGATAAGCAGAGAATGACTAGAACTGCTTTCCATACTTACAGAACCATGGTCAGAGGGAAAGTTATCTAATTCCATCTGGACAAAATAAGAGAGGTCTTCAAATTGCCTCAACTGCAAGATGATCCTGAATCCTTTAATAGGAGAATGGTGAGAGCAGATAAAGGGTTGGATCAAGTTCTAGAGGACATATGCCTCCCTGGAACTAAGTGGATAACCAATTCAAAGGGTGTCCCAAACCAACTCAAGAGGGGAGACCTCAAACCAATTGCAAG
>NC_029772.3:57816489-57817570 GCF_000817695.3 Arachis duranensis | reverse complement strand
AACTGCATGCTCTGCAAATTGCTGAAGGAACAAGAGAAGCAGGGGCGTGAACTTCAAGAGTTGAAACGCCAAAAGTTCTCCTCGTAATTTGAGGGAGCATCCACTTCTCAAAATCAAGGTTGTTGAGTCCTAACTCTGTGATAACCTCTATCATTAGGAGCCTATTTAAATTTTTGTTTGCTATTCCTACTAGTCTCATCTTATATCTATTTTTGAGTCTTGTTCTTAATTCATGATTAATAAAATTTAAAGTTCATGTCTTAAAGCTATGAATGTCCTATGAATCCATCACCTCTCTTAAATGAAAAGTGCTTTAATCACAAAAGAACAAGAAGTACAGGATTTCGAATTCATCTTTGAAACTAGTTGAATTAGTTTGATGTGGTGACAATACTTTTTGGTTTTCTGAATGAATGCTTGAACAGTGCATATGTCTTTTGAATTTGTTGTTTTAAAGAATGTTAAAATTGTTGGCTCTTGAAAGAATGATGGAAAAGGAGAACTGTTATTGAGGATCTGAAAAATCATCAAATTGATTCTTGAAGCAAGAAAAAGCAGTGAATACAAAAAAAATGAAAAGAAAAGAAAGAAATAAAGTTGTGATCCAAGGCAAAAAGAGTGTGCTTAAGAACCCTGGACACCTCTAATTGGGGACTCTAGCAAAGCTGAGTCACAATCTGAAAAGGTTCACCCAGTTATGTGTCTGTGGCATGTATGTATCCGGTGGTAATACTGGAAGACAGAGTGCTTTGGGCCACGGCCAAGACTCATAAAGTAGCTATATTCAAGAATCATCATACTTAACTAGGAGAATCAATAACACTATCTGAGTTCTGAGTTCCTATGGATGCCAATCACTCTAAACTTCAAAAGATAAAAGTGAGATGCCAAAACTGTTCAGAAGCAAAAAGCTACTAGTCCCGCTCATCTAATTGGAGCTTAGTTTCTTTGATATTTTGGAGTCTATAGTATATTCTCTTCTTTTTATTCTATTTTTATTTTCAGTTGCTTGGGGGCAAGCAACAATTTAAGTTTGGTGTTGTGATGAGCGGATAATTTATACGCTTTTTGGCATTGTTTT
>NC_029772.3:57816062-57816274 GCF_000817695.3 Arachis duranensis | reverse complement strand
GCTGAAAAGGACTGCAGATGCTGTTGGATTCTGACCTCCCTGCACTCGAAGTGGATTTTTTGGAGTACAGAAGTCCAATTGGCGAGCTCTCAACGACGTTGGAAAGTAGACATCCCGGGCTTTCCAGTAATGTATAATAGTCCATACTTTGCCCAAGATTTGATGGCCCAAACCGGCATTGCAAATCAGCTTCAGAATTCCCGGCGTTTAAC
>NC_029772.3:57811666-57815957 GCF_000817695.3 Arachis duranensis | reverse complement strand
AACGGCGTTGGAAAGTAGACATCCTGGGCTTTCCAGCAATATATAATAGTTCATACTTTGCCCGAGATTTGATGGCCCAAACCGGCGTTCCAGATCAGCTCAAAACTGCCCGGCGTTAAACGCCGGAACTGGCACAAGAATGTATTGTATCTGTACCTCATGACACTTTACACGTTTCTCATTGTATCTTTTACAGCATGAGTCTCTAAACCCCATGGTTGGGGGTGAGGAGCTCTGCTGTGTCTTGATGGATTAATGCAATTACTACCATTTTTCATTCAATCACGCTTGCTTCTATTCTAAGATATCACTTGTTCCTAAACTTGATGAATGTGATGATCCGTGACACTCATCAGCATTCTTACCTATGAGCGTATGCCTGACAACCACCTCCGTCCTACCTTAGATTGAGTGGATATCTCTTGGATTCCTTAATCAGAATCTTCGTGGTATAAGCTAGAATCATTTGGCGGCCATTCTTGAGAATCCGGAAGGTCTAAACCTTGTCTGTGGTATTCTGAGTAGGATTCAGGGATTGAATGTGTGGTATTCTGAGTAGGATTCAAGGATTGAATGACTGTGACAAGCTTCAAACTCCTGAGGGCTGGGCGCTAGTGACAGACGTAAAAGAATCACTGGATTTTATTCCAACCCGATTGAGAACCGACAGATGATTAGCCGTGCTGTGACAGAGCATGTTGAACATTTTCACTGAGAGGATGGGAGGTAGTCATTGACAACGGTGAAACCCTACATACAGCTTGTCATGGAAGGAGTCTTGCATGCTTGAAGAAGAAGACAGTAGGAAAGCAGAGGTTCAAAAGATAGAGCATCTCCAAAACCTCAACCTGTTCCCCATTACTGCAAAACAAGTACTTATTTCATGTTCTTTTGCTTTTTACAATCAACCCTGATAAGTATTGATATCCTGACTAAGAGTTACAAGATAACCATAGCTTGCTTCAAGCCGACAATCTCCGTGGGATCGACCCTTACTCACGTAAGGTATTACTTGGACGACCCAGTGCACTTGCTGGTTAGTTGTGCAGAATTGCAAAAGTGTGATTGCAATTCCATGCACCAGTCATCACGCCTAGCCTTCAGGAGTTTGAAGCTCGTCACAGTCATTCAATCCCAGAATCCTACTCGAAATACCATAGACAAGGTTTAGACTTTCCGGATCCTCATGAATGCCGCCATCTATCTAGCTTATACCACGAAGATTCTGTTGGGGAATCTAAGAGATATGCGCCCGGCCTAGAGTAGAACGGAAGTGGTTGTCAGTCACGCGCGTTCATAGGTGAGAATGATGATGAGTATCACGGATCATCACATTCATCAAAGTTAAGTATAACGTATATCTTGGAATAAGGATAGAAGAGAATTGAATAGAAAGTAATAGTAATTTCTAATACAATAGTTAAATGTTCTATTTATAATAAACTAGCTACTAGGGTTTACATGAGTAAGTAATTGATGCATTAATCCACTTCCGGGGCCCACTTGGTGTATGCTTGGGCTGAGCTTGATCTATCCACGAGCTGAGGCTTTTCTTGGAGTTGAACTCCAAGTTATAACGTGTTTTGGGCGTTCAACTCCGGATCATGACGTGTTTCTGGCGTTTAACTCCAGACAGCAGCATGTACTTGGCGTTCAACGCCAAGTTAAGTCGTCAATTTCCGATTAAAGTATGGACTATTATATATTGCTGAAAAGCTCTGGATGTCTAATTTCCAACGCCGTTGAGAGCGCACCATTTGAAGTTCTGTAGCTCCGGAAAATCCATTTCGAGTGCAGGGAGGTCAGATTCCAACAGCATCAGCAGTCCTTTTGTCAGCCTTTTTCAGAGTTTTGCTCAAGTCCCTCAATTTCAGCCAGAAATTACCTGAAATCACAGAAAAACACACAAACTCATAGTAAAGTCCAGAAATGTGAATTTAACATAAAAACTAATGAAAACATCCCTAAAAGTAGCTTGAACTTACTAAAAACTACCTAAAAACAATGCCAAAAAGCGTATAAATTATCCGCTCATCACCACCCAATATGGCCGAAACTTAACCCCTCTCCCTCCACTATAAATACCCTCCATTCTTTTTCATTTTTACACAACACAACCCTCTCTTCTCCTCCTTGTCCGAAACACAACCTTCTCTCCATCTCCTCCATATCTTCTTTTTCTTCATCTATTCTTTCTTCTCTTGTTTGAGGGCGAGCAATATTCTAAGTTTGTTGTGATAAAAGCATAGCTTTTTATTTTTCCATAACCACCTATGGCACCTAAGACCGGAGAAACCTCTAGAAAAGGGAAAGGGAAGACAAAAGCTTCCACCTCCGAGTCATGGGAGATGGAGAGATTCATCTCTAAAGCCCATCAAGACCACTCCTATGATGTTGTGGCCAAGAAGAAGGTGATCCCTGAGGTCCCTTTCAAGCTCAAGAAAAATGAGTTTCCAGAGATCCACCATGAGATCCAAAGAAGAGGTTGGGAAGTTCTGACCAACCCCATTCAACAAGTCAGAATCTTAATGGTTCAAGAGTTCTATGCCAATGCATGGATCACTAGGAACCATGATCAAAGTATGAACCCGAATCCAAAGAACTATCTTACAATGGTTCGGGGGAAATACTTAGATTTTAGTCTGGAAAATGTGAGGTTGGCATTCAACTTGCCCATGATGCAAGGAGATGCACACCCCTACACAAGAAGGGTCAACTTTGATCAAAGGTTTGACCAAGTCCTTATGGACATATGTGTTGAAGGAGCTTAATGGAAAAGAGACTCAAAAGGCAAGCTGGTTCAATTAAGAAGACTGGACCTCAAGCCTGTGGCTAGAGGATGGTTGGAGTTCATCCAACGCTCCATCATCCCCACTAGCAACCGATATGAAGTTACTGTGGATCGGGCCATCATGATTCATAGCATCATGAATGGAGAGGAAGTAGAAGTTCATGAAGTCATCTCCCTTGAATTCTACAAAATAGCCAAAAAGTCCTCCACCATGGCAAGGCTAGCTTTTCCTCATCTTATTTGCCATCTATGTTACTCAGCTGAAGTTATCATAGAAGGAGACATCCCCATTGAGGAGGACAAGCACATCACTAAGAAAATGATGAAGCAAACAAGAGAGCCCACTCATGGAACCCAAGAGACGCATGAGGAAGCTCATCACCAAGAAATCCCGGAGATGCCTCGAGGGATGCACTTTCCTCCCAACAACTATTGAAAACAACTCAACACATCTCTAGAAGATTTAAGTTACAATATGGATCAATTAAGGGTGGAACATCAAGAGCACTCCATCATTCTCCATGAAATTAGAGAAGATCAAAGAGCAATGAGGGAGGAGCAACAAAGGCAAAGAAGAGACATAGAAAAACTCAAGGACATCATTGGTTCTTCAAGAAGAAAGCGCCACCATCACTAAGGTGGACTCATTCCTTGTTTTTATTTTTTCTGTTCTTTTACTTTTATGCTCTATGTGTGTTTACGTTTATGTCTCTACCTCATGATTATTATTATTATTGAGTAACTATGTATTAAGGCTATGAATAATTCCATAAATCCTTCACCTCTCTTAAATGAAAAATGTTTCTAATTCAAAAGAACAAGAAGTACATGAATTTCGAAATTATCCTTGAATTTAGTTTAATTATATTGATGTGGTGACAATATTTTTTATTTTCTGAATGAATGCTTGAACAATGCATAATTTTGATCTTGTTGTTTATGAATGTTAAAATTGTTGGCTCTTGAAAGAATGATGAACAAAGAGAATGCTATTGACAATCTGAAAAATCATGAAAATTGATTCTTGAAGCAAGAAAAAGCAGTGAAAAAGTAAAAGCTTGCGAAAAAAATGGCGAAAAAAAGAAAAAGAAAAAGCAAGCAGAAAAAGCCAATAGCCCTTAAAACCAAAAGGCAAGGGTAAAAAGGATCCAAGGCTTTGAGCATCAATGGATAGCAGGGCCCAAGGAAATAAAATCCAGGCCTAAGTGGCTAAATCAAGCTGTCCTTAACCAAGTGTCTGTGGCATTTATGTATCCGGTGGTTATACTGGAAAACAAAGTGCTTAGGGCCACGGCCAAGGCTCATAAAAGTAGCTGTGTTCAAGAATCAACAAACTTAACTAGGAGAATCAATAACACTATCTGAAATTCTAAGTTCCTATAGATGCCAATCATGCTAAATTTCAAAGGAGAAAGTGAAATGCCAAAACTGTTCAGAAGTAAAAAGCTACAAGTCCCGCTCATCTAATTAGAATTAATATTCATTGATATTTTGGGATTT
>NC_029772.3:57810221-57811538 GCF_000817695.3 Arachis duranensis | reverse complement strand
TGATGAGCGGATAATTTATACGCTTTTTGGCATTGTTTTTAGGTAGTTTTTAATAGGATCTAGTTACTTTTAGGGATGTTTTCATTAGTTTTTATGCTAAATTCACATTTCTGGACTTTACTATGAGTTTGTGTGTTTTTCTGTGATTTCAGGTATTTTCTGGCTGAAAATGAGGGACCTGAGCAAAATTCTGAAAAAAGGCTGACGAAGGAATGCTGATGCTGTTGGATTCTGATCTCCCTACACTCGAAATGGATTTTCTGGAGCTACAGAACTTCAAATAGCGCGCTCTCAACGGCGTTGGAAAGTAGACATCCAGAGCTTTCTAGAAATATATAATAGTCCATACTTTATTCGTGATTAGACGACGTAAACTGGTGCTCAACGCCAGTTCCATGCTGCATTCTAGAGTCAAACGCCAGAAACATGTCACGAACAAGAGTTGAACGCCAAAAACACGTTACAACTTGGAGTTCAACTCCAAAAGAAGCCTCTGCACGTGTAAAGTTCAAGCTCAGCCCAAGCACGCACCAAGTGGGTCCCGGATGTGGATTTCTGCATCAATTACTTACTTTTGTAAACCCTAGTAGCTAGTTTAGTATAAATAGAACATTTTACTATTGTATTCAGCGTCTTTTGACCACATATCTAGTCCTTCTCCTTATTTTCAAATTCATATAACGTTTTGGGGGGCTGGCCATTCGGCCATGCCTAGACCTTCATCACTTATGTATTTTTAACGGTGGAGTTTTTACACACCATAGATTAAGGGTGTGGAGCTCTGCTGTACCTCGAGTTTTAATGCAATTACTATTATCTTTTATTCAAATTCAATCTTATTTTTGTTCTAAGATACTACTCATACTTCAACATGATGGATGTGATGATCCGTTACACTCATCATCATCCGTCCCTATGAACGCGTGCCTCACAACCACTTCCGTTCTACAAGCAAAAGCTAGAGTGTGTATCTCTTGGATTCCTGATGCACGACGCATGGTTGCCCTCGCCTGACAACCGAGCCTTTCATTCCGTGAGATCAGAGTCTTTGTGGTATAAGCTAGAATTGATGGCGGCATTCATGAGAATCCGAAAAGTCTAAACCTTGTCTGTGGTATTCCGAGTAGGATTTCGGGATTGAATGACTGTGATGAGCTTCAAACTCGCGATTGTTGGGCGTGATGACAAACGCAAAAGAATCAAGGGATTCTATTCCGACATGATCGAGAACCGACAGATGATTAGCCGTGCCGTGACAGAGCATTTGGACCTTTTTCACTGAGAGGATGGGATGTAGCCATTGACAACGGTGATGCC
>NC_029772.3:57804366-57808975 GCF_000817695.3 Arachis duranensis | reverse complement strand
AAAATTGTATAGAGTATGTATATGTTAGGTGAGATCTTAGACTAATCAAGGATTCAATTTATGGCTCACGTAACCATATATATATCCTCACCTTTACCTTGACCCCATTAGAACCTTGGAAAGACCTCATGATGTTTGCATGTATACATAAATATTTGTTGATTAGTTAGATGAAGAACAAAGTTTTAGAAAGCATGACTAGAGAAGAGTAGAGTGATTAACCACAAACACTAAGTGATTAGAGTGTAAACACAAATCCAGTGAGGGTTCAATAGCTCAATTCCATATATCCATGTTTAATTATTGCTTGTCTTGCAAGTTTATGAATTATTTTGATTAGCTCAACTCAATTGTGAATATATTTTAATATGGTTCAACCTTTGTTGTGCATATATGATTCCTTGAAAAATTTGACTTAATTTGACCACATGTAAGCTCTATGAGTATATAGGTGGATAGTAATTAGACTTACATGATCCATTTAGGTAGCTGCATTTAGATAGATTGCATTGCATAGATTCCACCATTCTACCTTCACCCCGTTATAATTTCTCTTGGATTAAGCATGAGGACATGCTAATGTTTAAGTGTTGGGAGGTTGATAAACCTCTATTTTATGATTTATATTATGCTCAATTGAGTGGTTTCTATCAAGTCTTTGCTCACTTATTCATATATGTTTCCTAGACCATAAAATTATTAATTTTAATTACTCTTTATTACCATTCGATGCCGTGATATGTGTGTTGAGTATTTTCAGGCTTTATAGGGCAGGAATGGCTTATAGAACAGGAAGGAAACATGCAAAAGTGGAAGGAATGCACAAAAATGAAGTTTTGAAGGAAATGGCAGCGACGCGCACGCATGGACGACGCGGACACATGACTCGCGTAGAACCCAAGCGACACGCACATGTGGACGACGCGAACGCTTGCCTAGCGCAAAGCACAAGCGACGTGTATGTCGATCGGATTTCTGCTGGTAAAGAAATTTTATAAAATTAATCTCGTTGGTAGTATAGTTCCTAAACCAACAGAAAATCTTTTTGTGCAAAAGTTTTGTTTGTCACTAAAGCAAACCCAATAAAATTTATAACCGAAGTATTCAAATCTCGGGTCGTCTCTCAAGGAATTGCAGTGAGGTGTGTTTATTATTGGTTATGGAAAAAGTATATTCTTGGGTTTTGAAATAGGGAACAGGAAAATAAACTGGCAATAACGTAAATTAATTATCATGAAAACCATTCCAAGGTATAAGAACTGGAAATCATATCCTAGTTATCCTTATCAAGTGTGACGAAAATTGTTTATTGCTCCCACTTAGTTAACCCTTACTAAATAAAGGAAAGTCAAGTGGACTAATCAATTTGATTCCTAAAGTCCTAGTCAACTCCTATGGAAAGACTAGCTTTAGAAGGATCCAAATCAATCAGCAAATTCTAATTTTCAATCAACATCTGAGTTTGATAACTCAAGTGTCACCAATTACTCAATCAAAGCAAAGGAAAAAAATCCAAATTATTTATATCCTAAAGAGAAGAAAGCAATCATAAATCTGAAATACCTCAATGTGTATTAAATAAGAAAATCAAATTCAACATAGGGATTCATAAACCATATTGAGAAAATAAACAACTAAAGTAATAGAATAAATAAAAGTAGAAGAGAACATAAATTAAGGAACATTGAACCTGGAATGAGGAAGAAGTAAACCTAACCTAAGAGAAATCCTAAATCCTAAAACCTAAGAGAGAGGAGAGAGCCTCTCTCTCTAGAAAATTACATCTAAAACCTAAATTGTGAATAATGAATGTTGTTTTTTTTTTGAATGGATGCATTCTCCCACTTTATAGCCTCTAATCTGTATTTTTTGAGCATGGATTTGGGCCGAAAAGGAGTCCAGAAATTGCTGGGGACATTTTCTGCAATTTTCTGCACATGGCATCCGTCACGCGTGCGGGTGGATCACGCGTGCGCGTCATTTTGATGTTTTCCTTGTCATGCGTACGCGTCAGTCATGCATGCGCGTCGCTTGAGCTTTGTGCTAGGCATGCGTTCACGTCGTCCACGCGTGCGCGTCGCTTGGGTTCTACGCGAGTCACGCGTCCGCGTCGTCCATGCGTGCGCGTTGCTGCCATTTCCTTCAAAACTTCATTTTCACGCGTTCCTTCCACATTTGCATGTTTCCTTCCTATTCTCTAAGCCATTCCTGCCCTATAAAGCCTGAAAATACTCAACACACAGATTACGGCATCGAATGGTAATAAAGGATAATTAAAGTTAATAATTGTATGGACTAGGAAACATATTTTCACATATATTAAGGAATAAAGAAGGAATTGTAAAACCATACAATTTATATGAATAAGTGAGCAAAGACTTGATAGAAACCACTCAATTGAGCATAATATAAATCATAAAATAGTGGTTTACCAATCTCCTTACCTTAACCCTCTCTTTGGATTGAAATTTTGGAGCCTGTTCCCATTCCATAAAACTGCCAACGAAGAGGAAGTCACACAATTCAATTAAGATTAATGGTAGCCTTTAGAAACCCAAATCGAACCAAAGTAGCCTCCAAAAAATGCCAGTCTACCCTGTCATAAACTTTTTCTAAATCAATCTTGCACGCCATAGTCCCTTTTCAAAACTTGGTGTTCCTTATGAAGTGCATAATCTCCTGAGCAATGATAATATTCTCTATGCTTCCTCTTCCTGGAATGAACCCTCCTTGTACAGGACCAATGATCTCCAACAAGAAAGGTCTAAACCTATTAACTAGAACCTTTGTGACAATTTTATAAATTACATTACATAAGCTACTAGGCCAAAACTCCCGTAAGGAAGAGGGAACTTCCACTTTGGAAATTAGAACAATGAGAGTATCGAAAATAGCCGCATTCATAGGCTCACCCTCAAAGGCTCGCTTGACCAGCTCACACACATCATTGCTAAGAGAGTTCCAGAACTCTTTGTAGAAAATTGCTTGAAATCCATCTAGCCCTGGGGCGTTAAACAAACTCATGGTCATCACAACTCTTTTAACCTCTTCAGATGTCACTGGTTCCACTAGCTTTTGACAAGTCTCAATGCTAAGAGACGAGCAAGGAAAAGGCCCTATGGCATTGATAAACCCATATTTCATGGTTTATCTTGTCCTCAATTGAGTGGTTTTTATCTACTCTTTACCCACTTATTCATACTATTTGCATGTTTTACATTTTCCTTCCTAATTATGTGCTTTGATTGAAAACATGCTTCTTTGACCTTAATTTTATTAATATTAATTCTCCTTTTATACCATTAGATGCCTTGATATGTGTGTTAAGTGTTTTCAGAGATTACAAGGCAGGAATGGCTCAGAGGATGGAAAGGAAGCATGCAAAAGTGGAAGGAATACAAGAAGTTGGAGAAACTGCTAAGCTGTCCAGCCTGACCTCTTCACACTCAATCGGCTACAAATTTAGCTATAGAGGTCCAAACGATGCGGTTCCACTTGCTTTGGAAAGCTAACGTCCGGAGCTTCGATTTGATATATAATTTACCATAGCTGCCCCAACGCCAGGCGACATGAACGCGTGGGTCACGCGGACGCGTGACCTGACAGGAACACAACCCGCGCGGCCGCGTGAGCCATGCGGCCGCGCCACTTTTCCGCGACCTGTACGGACCAGAAAATGCTGGAAGTGATTTCTGGGCTGTTTCTGACCCAGTTTTCGGCCCAGAGAACAAAGATTAGAGGCTATAAAGTGGGAGAATGCATCCATTCATGATCATACTCTCATAATTTACTTTTCCATGTTTTAGATGTAGTTTTGGAGAGAGAGGTTCTCTCCCCTCTCTCTCTCTCTCTTAGGATTTAGGTAGTGTTTTAAGAAATTAGGATTTAGGACTTCTCTTAGCTTTCTAGAGTGACTCTCGATCCCAGGTTTAATATTCCTTTTTACTATTTAATTTCTCTTTTATATTTTGATTACTCTGAAGCCTTTATTATGTTTGATTGATGTTGCCCAATTGGCTGTTGATGACATTTTTATTTAATGATAATTGAGGTATTTTCAGTTTATAATTATTCTCTTTGAATTAAATTGCCATTGCTTCTCATCCAAGGATATTTTTATTATTCCAGCAATTTTACTTTTTTTTCTCTTTTGGTTCTGATTAGGAATTTAGTAACTCAACAGTTATTAAACTCAATGTAATTAATAATCGTTAACTTGCTAATTGAGCTGAACCTAAATAATCCCAACCTTTTCTTAGGAAATAATTAGGATTCAAAGGTCAGTTTAATTAGTCCCTTGACTTTTCTTTACCCTGGCAAAGGTTGACCAAGTAGAGTTTAGATTCAACTTTTATTATAGTTGAGAGAGATAACTAAGTTAGACCTCTAAATTCCCTTATCTTGCCAAAAGTTGTTTTACAATTATTATTTATTTTTAATTGCCATTTAATTCACTCCTCATTTAAATTACTTGCTTCTCACCTTCTAAACCCCAATTACAACCTTTATAACCAATAATAAGAACATACTTCCTCACAGTTCCTTGAGAAGACGACCCGAGGTTTGAATACTCGGTTAACAATTTTTAAAGGGGTTTGTTACTTGTGAC
>NC_029772.3:57742645-57803826 GCF_000817695.3 Arachis duranensis | reverse complement strand
AACCACTCAACAACTGGGGCAAGTATTAATTCAATGGGCTTCTAGACGCTTAAATACACAAGGATCAGCCACAGCCCCATGTGGACAGTCTAGTGAAGAGCATAGCATAAAGGAGATACCAGAAACTCCAGTGGACAAGACAAAGCATGAATACATACTAGAACAAGTAGAAGAAGCTATCATTGTTCAAGAAGAAGAGTTGGTTGAAGACTTAGGAGACGCAGAACCTCCATGGGAAAGACAAGACATAGAGCCTCCTTCCAAGACGGTTGAAATTGATGCTGAAGAGGGTGTACAACCTCCAAAGCATATCATAGTTGAAGACTTGGAAGAGGTTGATCAAGAGATGGAGATTCAAGAAGAAGAAGCACAACCTCCCATGCCCTTGGAAAGCAATAAAGGGAAGATTGAATTGGAAGAGAGCTACCAAGAGGAAGAGGTTGAAATTGAAGAAGCTTGCAAAGAGGTGGTAGTTATCCGAAAAGAGCACAAGGGAGTGGAGTTTACAATTTCATTAAAAATACCTCCCCCTAAGTTGCCATCATCCTTCACAACTTTCAAGTGGGTAAAATTCATATCCCTTAGTTTTCGAATTCCACTTGAATACGGGCTACTGGAGACGGATGGTCAACTTAGAGCTCTGTGTGACATTAAGAGTAAGCGGAAGATGGCCAGTGGTAAGAATTGTCCTGCAAGGTTCATCATAGCTGGAAGCTTTAAGTTTAAACGCAAATGTTGGTATAAAGCTCAACTGAATGGGTCTAGGAAGCTGTTTGGCAGCTCTAGTGAGAATTCAGATTGCTTGCTACCCGAATGGAATCATGTTGATCTACACAAAGACGGGTGCAAAGGCAAGGTCTGGGACCCCAGAATCCATTCTATCAATCACCACTCTTGGGGCCTTGTCACTTGCTTTAACTTACTTGAAGGCTTTCTGCGCCTAGTTTGGGACCCCGGAGGCTACTGGAAGTACAAACATTGGTGAGGATTCCTAGATCAGTACAAGCATAAACCACCATAACAGGAAGCTTATCAAATGTCCAACTTATGGACTATAACTAAAAGTGCTAGGTGGGAGATAACCCACCATGATATGATCGTTCATTTTGCAATTTTAATTTTATTTAGTTTGTTTGTTTATGAAATTTATCTTATTTTATTGAACCTGGAATCATGCATAGCATTCACATTAAGCATTGCATTCTGCATTTTTCAGATTAAAAAAAAAAAGCGAGCACGCGACGCGACCGCATCAGCGACGCGTCCGCGTCGCAAGGAGATGAGAGAATAATAAATTGAACAGAGAGTTACGCAGGAGCAGGGCTGGAGGCGCGCTATTAGCACAAATTGACTCCACGCGAACACGTCGATGACGCGTCCGCGTCATTTGGAAAAATAGCCTCCCACGCGACCGCGTCACCCACGCGGCCGCGTGACCTGAAATCGGCGTAAAAAGGGTGTATGGCCGAAAGTTGTGCTGGAATTGGGCTGGACTCGTGTTAGAAGCCCAAGCCCTCCCACGCGACCGCGTGCCCCACACGGCCGCGTCGTTTTCCAAAAATGGCCATCCACGCGATCGCGTCACCCCAATTTTGGCAAATAAATTAATTTGAACAGAGAGTTGTGCAGGCGCGAGGCTGCACTCGCGCCAGAAGCATCACATGGGTCACGCGACCGCGTGACCGACGCGACCGCGTCCCCTTACTTAAAGCGCAATCACGCGAACGCGTGCCCCATGCGTCCGCGTCGCCTGCGCCGCACAACATATCCCAATTTACCAAATATCTTATCTCTTCTTCCCCAATCCTAATTTTTCCCTCCCTCATTTCTTCCTTACTTCTTCTTCCCTTTTTTCCCTTCTAATTCTTCTTATTTTTCTTTTTATTTTATTTTAATTCATTTGCATACTTTCATTCATTGCATTATTTTCATTGGTGTTAGAAATTTATTTGGGTAATTATTTACCATATTTTGCTTGTGGATTATTAAGGGAATTGTTTGACAATTATATTAATTTTTAAAGGGTTGCTTGCATGTTCAATTTAATACTTTCAAATAGATTATTTCCCGTGCATGCTATGTGTTTGTGAAAACGCCCGTATGGCATTGTGCACTATTTTTAAGATTTCTTTTAATCTACTACTATAAATGCCTGCTTTTCACAAATTCCCTTTACTATTTTATTAATTAAATATAATTGTTAATACAAACGTTATTGTTAGTTTCTCACGACTAACAATACATTAAAAGCTTTTGATGCTTGATCTATGCTACTCATGCCCTTGCCGGCATGCTAATAAACATCTTGCATCCAATACTCCCCATGCCTTGCTATATTTCCATTGATGAACTGATCACATGGAATCGCGACCATGTCTTTCATTCACTATTTATTTTGCTTGGCATGATTATCACTCGTACCGCCCTCCTCTTTGCTCCACCCCTTTGACTTCATGTGCCTTTCTCTTCTCTCTTTTTCAGGCTGGCCACCAAAACAGGTAAAGAGAAAGCCTCTACAAGAGAGCACCAGCTGAGGAGCCACAACACCCGCCCACCTGTACTTCTCAGCATGCACCAAGGACGGTGCAATCTTTAAGTGTGGGGAGGTCAATACCGATCTCCACGGGTTAGTTAGCCCCTTCTCAACACCAAATTTTTGTTTTTCATTGTTGCATTTGCATGCTTGTTTCTTTTTGTGCATATTTTACCACTTGGATAAAGTAATATTTTCTTTTTCAAGAAATTTTTATAGTATTTCACTAATTTGAATAAAACTTTTTGAAAAACTTGTATGAAAGAAATATTATTTTGGAACATAGTTTAAAGCTCGAACACACAAAACCAGAGAGATCTTGAGCCTATTTGATTGGTTGCATTTTATCAACCAATATTTTATTTTTGGTGTGTGTTTCTCTCTCTAAAATTGTGATCTTTGTCTTGCTTAATTCTATATTTCCATTGTTTAATGTATGCATACACTTATATGATTGAGGCCTTATTTCAAGAATTTTTTGAAAATGTGAAAGAAATGTTTAGGACATGTTCATGCATTCAATAAATTAATCATATGCATTGAGAAAAACAAAAAAAAATATAATATATAAATAATTATGAAAAAAAAAAGAAAGAGCAAAATAAGTGATAAGGGGACAAAATGTCCTAAAGTAAGTGGTGAAAGCAATGCATATGAGTTATACTTGAAATTAGAATGCATGAATATGTGGAAAACATGGTTAATGGATGGTTAGATGTTGTATTGTGATTACATGGATTGTTTAAGTTAGGTGGGAAAGTTTAAGTTAATTAAGGATTCAGATTTTAGTCCACTTGGCCAAATACAACCCTACCTTGACCCTAACCCCATTACAACCCTTAAAAGACCTCTTGATTTATGCCTTGGTGCATTAAATTTATGTTGATTGTTAGATGAAGAGCAAGCCTTAGAAAGCAAGGTTAGTAGAGAATTGAGAGAATCGAAGCTAAAACACTTGAGTGATTAGAGTGATATACACTACTAAGTGAGGGTTCGATGCTCGATTCTTTGTTCCCGGCTTTCATGAGCTATTTTCTTCTACAAGTCTATTTGTACTTCATTTTTATGATTTGAATTAGTGAAATCCAGTTCATATATGTTCTTAAAAGAATTGTTTACTTTTAACCAAGTAGGTAGAAGCATGTTGCATTTAGTTGCATTCATAGGTTGCATCTCATACATTCTATCATTCCTCTTCATCTTTATAGTTTCTCTTGAGCTTAGCATGAGGACATGCTAATGTTTAAGTGTGGGGAGGTTGATAAACCCATATTTCATGGTTTATCTTGTGCTCAATTGAATGGTTTTTATCTACTCTTTACCCACTTATTCATACTATTTGCATGTTTTACATTTTCCTTCCTAATTATGTGCTTTGATTGAAAACATGCTTCTTTTACCTTAATTTTATTAATATTAATTCTCCTTTTATACCATTAGATGCCTTGATATGTGTGTTAAGTGTTTTCAGAGATTACAAGGCAGGAATGGCTCAGAGGATGGAAAGGAAGCATGCAAAAGTGGAAGGAATACAAGAAGTTGGAGAAACTGCTAAGTTGTCCAGCCTGACCTCTTCACACTCAAACGACTACAACTTTAGCTACAGAGGTCCAAACGACGCGATTCCAATTGCGTTGGAAAGCTAACGTCTGGGGCTTCGATTTGATATATAATTTGCCATAGCTGCCCCGACGCCAGGCGACGCGAACGCGTGGGTCACGCGGACGCGTGACCTGGTAGGAACGCAACCCGCGCAGCCGCGTGAGCCATGCGGCCGCGCCACTTTTCCGCGACCTGTACGGACCAGAAAACGCTGGAAGTGATTTCTGGGCTGTTTCTGACCCAGTTTTCGGCCCAGAGAACACAGATTAGAGGCTATAAAGTGGGGGAATGCATCCATTCATGATCATGCTCTCATAATTTACTTTTCCATGTTTTAGATGTAGTTTTGGTCTCTCTCTCTTAGGATTTAGGTAGTGTTTTTAGAAATTAGGATTTAGGACTTCTCTTAGCTTTCTAGAGTGACTCTCGATCCAAGTTTAATATTCCTTTTTTTCTATTTAAATCTCCCTTTTATATTTTGATTACCCTGAAGCTTTTATTATGTTTGATTGATGTTGCCCAATTGGCTGTTGATGACATTTTTATTTAATGATAATTGAGGTATTTTCAGTTTATAATTATTCTCTTTGAATTAAATTGCCATTGCTTCTCATCCAAGGATATTTTTATTATTCCAGCAATTTTACTTTTTTTCCCTTTTGGTTCTGATTAGGAATTTAGTAACTCAACAGTTATTAAACTCAACGTAATTAATAATCGTTATCTTGCTAATTGAGCTGAACCTAAATAATCCCAACCTTTTCTTAAGAAATAATTAGGATTCAAAGGTCAGTTTAATTAGTCCCTTGACTTTCCTTTGCCCTGCCAAAGGTTGACCAAGTGGAGTTTAGATTCAACTTTTATTATAGTTGAGAGAGATAACTAAGCTAGACCTCTAAATTCCCTTATCTTGCCAAAAATTGTTTTACAATTATTATTTATTTTTAATTGCCATTTAATTCACTCATCATTTAAATTACTTGCTTCTCACCTTCTAAACCCCGATTACAACCTTTATAACCAATAATAAGAACATACTTCCTCGCAGTTCCTTGAAAAGACGACCCGAGGTTTGAATACTCGGTTAGGAATTTCTAAAGGGGTTTGTTACTTGTGACACCCAAAACGTTTGTACAAAGGAATTTTTGTCGGTTTAGAGACTATATCTACAACGCGACTGTTTTTATGACATTCTTTACTGGTAAAAATCCTAAAGCCAGGCATCCATGTCAATATCCTCCCTTGTAGAAAATAGATTTTGAAAGAAAGAATTTACCGCCATTTCTAGAGTCAAAGTCTCCGTGGCCCAAGACCCATCCTCCAAAAATAACCCATGAATTTTGTTCCTCTTTCACCTGATAACTATCTGCAGATGAAAATTTTTTGTATTTCTGTCTCCACATCTCACCCATTGTTCTCTAGATTTTTGGTACCACAACAACTCTTCTTGAGAAGGACAGCATTCAGTTCTTGATGCAAAACTTGCTTTTTGATCCTAAGCTGTTGATCCTCCCGACTCTCTAGAGTAATTTGAACGTCATTCAAAAGCCTCTCTAGCTCCCTTTTCTTAACATAAATATTGCCAAAAACCTTTTTATTGAAGCTACTTGCATCTTTTTGAACCTCCAACAAACATTTGACCACATCCGGAGCTCCTTTATTCCTAGTTGTATGAACAAAATTCCTAAAAAGAGGATGAGTCATCCATGCAGCCTGGAATCTGAACGGGCGATTGCCCTTGGTAGCCCTCTCTGCCATCTTGTACCTAGTGAACAACGGATAATGATCAGCGTAAAGACGCGCCATCACCTCAGTATAAGCCTCCGGAAACATTAGTCGCCAGTCCTGATTGATGACTGCTCTATCAAGCTTCTTAGCCACCTGCACCCCACCTTTCACCCTCCTGTACCAAGTGAATCTTCTCCAAATAGCTCCCATATCAAATAGCCCATAATCCTTCAATGTTTTCGCAAATTGTTCTGCTTTGGAAAGTCTAAACTGTTCCCTTCTAACTTCACTCTGCAACAGAACATCATTAAAGTCCACTAACATGATCCAAGGTTCGTGGATCATATTAGCAATCCTTGTCAAGTCACCCCAGAATTCTTTACGCCGATGTATATGTGGATTAGCATACACCGCACTGCAGTAACTAGAAGTATTACCCAAAGAGGTTTCAAAACTAATACATTGATCAACTACATCCAACACTCTCACAGAAATATTTGAATTAGAACATAGAACCCAGATACCCCCACTATGACCATTAGCCTCAACAACACCAACACCTTAATTGTTGTCACGCTTTTAATCATTCAAAAACTTATTTGTAATTTCAGAGATAATTATTTCTGTTCACGTTATTATGCACTTGGGATACCACTCCAGTAGTTGGAATAGATATAAATATAATGCATGAGTCAATGCATATATTTAGTGAGAGATGTTTTGTGCAAGTATTTTACACTTAAATATTTTCATATAATTAATTGATTATATATATGTTCTTTATGGTCAAATAATTTTATGGAGTTAGTTGTCAATATAGAATGGTGATCGATTTTTTCATGGTATGATTGAACATTTTGTTAATTACTTCGTAGTTCAGTCGATCTTCACATCTACATAATATAGTTACAGGATTGGCACAGGTTGGTTGCTTTTATCTCCATCTCAGTACTGTGTAGGGATATTTGCATAAAATCTACCTTGAACTCATTTTACCATTCTTACTAATGAAAAATATAACAACTTGTCCAAGCATTCCAGAAAAGATTTTGTTCTGGTGCAGAAAGAGCTGAAACATTTAAGTTAGATTTTTTTCTCAAAAATAGTAGGTTATTTTATTTTAAATAAAAGAAAATATTTTGTCCAAAATTTAGGACTATACAAAAGAAAGTGGGTTTCTCCCATCATTCGTTTAAACATTAGCGAGGCACAGTAAAAAGAATGAAACTAAGAAAAAAGTAAAGTTAGAATTAAGTTGGGGTTTCAGTGGGTAAGTTTATAAGTTCTTGATTTTGTTTGGTAGCAATTGCCAGAAGTTCTTCAAGATTCATAGATTGGCATTCGAGCACCCTCCTACACCTTTCTTTCCATATATGCCAGTCAATAATCAAAGCAAAACGGGTCAAGTTCTTACTCACAGATTGGTAACCTGGGGCAACAATTTGGAGTCTCCACCAATCAAAAAAGGAGATGCAGTTCGGATTTGGGGTCAAGTGCGCTATTGGACTCTTGCTCCAAGTTTCTGAAGCATCTGAACTGTTGAAGATGAAATGTAACAAGGATTCTGGTTCAGCATTGCAAAATATGACAAGTTGATGAAGTACTAGGGAATCACTGATTTATGAGCTGCATGATGGGGAGTTTTTCATGGAGGGACTTCCACCCAAATACCTGAATCTTGTGTGGGGCTGTTAGACTCCAAAGAAAATTCCAAATTTTCGGTCGTTGCATGATATTTGGACAAAATTCTAGAGAAACATGGCGGAAAAGGTAAGCAACTCTATATCTTGAAACTACATCATATATCTTGGATCTGTTGAGTGTCCATTGAATTTCATCCTCCCTTTCTTCTGGTACTGTAGATAGAATTCTCTGGGCAACATCTTGAGAGAATATTGAATTAATTAGGGACTAATTCCATTGCTTATGTGCAGAGAACATATCACAAACTAAGAAGATTGAATGTCTAGCTTGGGACTGACTTGTAAGAGCTGGTATTGAGAATGGATAAGGAGGTGGGAGCCAAGGATCTCTAAAGATTTAGATTGATGTTCCTAAACCAACTCTCCAGTTTAACCCCTTTTCAATGACACTTCTACCTGCAATGATACTCCTCCATCCCCAAGAAGGTAAGGACCCCAACTCTGCATCTAGAATGGAATTATATCTAAAATATTTTTCTTTTAAGATTCTAGATAATAAAGCATCAGGATTAGTGGCAATTCTCCAACATTGTTTACCTAGGAGAGCCAAATTTTGTGCACGTAGGTCTTTAAAGCCAAGCCCTCCTTCTTTCTTAACCCTTGTCATTGTATCCCAACTAATCTAAACCATACGATGTTCCACAGCTTGTTGACCCCACCAGAATTGATTAAGAATGCCATGAATTTCCTTGATTAGATTATTTGGAAGTCTGAAACAAGACAGGGCATATATCGGGATTGCTTCTCCTACCGCCCTTAGTAACACTTGTCTTCCTTCATTAGATAAAAGATATCGTTTCCAGCCTTAGACCTTTTTGATAACCCTTTCTTTGACAGCAGAAAAGGCGGCCTTTTTCGATTTATTTACTAAAGAAGGCAGTCCCAAATACTTATCTTAAGCTCCAATGTGTGAAATATTCATGGTAATAGCAAGTGATGTGTGTATATCATGATGAATGTTATTGCTGAAGAATATTGTAGATTTATTAAGGTTAACTTTTTAGCCACTGAAGCTTTCAAAGTCCCCTAATAAATCTAAGATCCAAATGAACCTCAAATAAACTAAGAAATGAACCGAAATTACTTAAGGAATAAAAAATTTAGTCGGTACTCATTAGCAGCATCAGGTGAACCTCAATTAACACACAAATGAACCGAAATTAGTTCAGTTTTGAACAAGCAGTAAAAAAGACTCAATAATCAATAAAAACACATACAATTTATTTCTGGATCCAAATGAACCTCAATTAAACTAAGAAATAAACCAAAATTACTTAAGGAATAAAAAATTTAGTAAATACTTAGCAGCTGTATCAAGTAAACCTCAATTAATTCACAAATGAACTGAAATTAGTTCAATTTTGAACAAATAGTCAAAAAGACTCAATCATCAATAAAAACACATCAAATTCATTATTGGATCTAAATGAACCTTAATTAAAAGGAGAAAAAGAAAAATACAATAATAACAATAGTAATAAAAGAATGATGATTGAGAGAAAACACGCAAAGAAGAAGAGAAAATACGAATAAGACTAAGGAGGAAGGCGAAAAAAAAGAAGGAAGAACACAAAGAAGAAGAAGAATAAGAAGGAATACGAAGACGAAGAAGGAGAAAAACGAAGAAGAAGAAGGAAGAACACGAAGAAGAAAGAATGCGAAGACGAACAAGGATATGTTTTGCGTTAGTGAAACGCGTGTGTGTACACGCTGGTGTGATGAAAGATTTTTGTTGAGTTTGGACCAACTTGGTTAGACTTATTTGCTAAAAATACTTGGATGTGTAGTTGGACTGTTTAACATGATATGAAAATTTGAAAATTCATTTGGATTAGCTTCTAAAAACAATTTTTTAAAATAATATTTTTAATATTTGAAAAATTAAAAAATATTGAATTTTGAACATTTTATATAAAAATATTTTTTTATTAATTCTGTCTGATTATAATAATATAAAAATATTTTTTCTAAAATAAAAAGTTTTCTTTTTAAAAAGATAAAAAATTGTAGTTTTTAGAAAATATGCTTTTATTTTTATAGTATTTTACTTAAAAAAATTATTTAACGTACCAAAATTTTACATAAAATCTTTTTTATCACTTAATGCATGTCATCCAAATATATGCTTTTACTTTTTTTTTTCTTTAAAGTTAAGAGTAAGACTCGAATTTGAGATCTTTAGATAAGAATAAAAAAACTATATTATTTGATCTATAGCTAGTTGGTAAATACATGCTTTTACTTGTTCTACACAGTTTTGTAAAATTAATTCTTGAGTTAATAGTCAAAGTCGTCCCTAAAAGATACATCGATCTCCATTTTCGTCCCCAAAAGATAAAATTAATCAAAAGCGTCCCTGAAAGTTACCAACGTTGATCGAGTTCGTCCTTCTGTCATCTCAGTTACTGAGGTGTGTAACGTTTGCTAAGCTGGAATGTTAAGTTCCAACGTGGCACACTCCAGCATGGCTAACCCTAATGCTGAGCAGATATGTTTGTTTATTGAGTTCAAATTAGTTCTAATGTTTCAACCCTAACCTAACCCCAATCTGAAATATAAATGTGCGTGATTCTCACAAAATGGCTCCCCTTCATGCCTTGTCTATCAAGAGTCAGTTCCTTTGCTGAAGTAATACGCGTTTGAAGAGCTTTTGAAGCTTATATTTCCTGCATCAAGCCTATGGATTGACAACTTGATGCAACTTGCTTTGTTCCTTCACTATGAAGGGTTGAAGTTAAAGCCAAAAATTGAAAGGTCATGTTCTAGTTTTTCAAAACTTGCTGGAGCATCTGAACAAGAAAATGCAATATGCCATGAAGATGAGGCCCTTTTTGGAGATCTTTTCTCTGAGACTGCACGTTCTGTTGGGTCTACAGATGGACGTGAACAACCTGGTACTGAGAATGCTTTTGGGGAAGAGAAATCTGTTGAACTGGCTGGGAGCATGATTTCCTCCCTGGTGGAGTTTGGTAAATTTGCATGTCTAATAAGCGCGCTCTCATCTTTGTTGGACAAGTACTTGCAAGCCCATCAGAAAGCTTTTCTTGGTAGCCTCAGTTACCAACAAAAGTCGGCTTCTAATTTTTCACCATTCTTGCTCATGAAACATACTGGAATTGATAAAAGCCTGCAGGATGAGCTGCTTGAGAGGAGTGGCTGTAATGAAGGTGAGCTTAAGTCTATCCTTGGCCTCCTATCACAGTTGGATGCTACTGTTGAGTGGCACTAGGAAAGACCCTTCAAAGTCTGCTATTTTTCACTTTTATCTTGGTATTGAAAATGTGCCTGGACAGATAAGTAGGCATTTGCAATTGCATAATGGTGACTGTTTAGTGCTAATTGATTCGCTGGATACCTGTTACTCTGAATATGTGAATGTGAAGGTTCTCGATTTCTTTGTGGATCATTTATCTGGAGAGCAATTTCCTTATCTCAGGCTGAGAATACAAAGGAAATTCCTTGGAAAAGATGTACATATGGTGTCTAAGTAGTTGGAGAAGAGGCTCTTATGAAGCATAATAAAATTAGATACTGGCGTTTGTGCAAAGGAGACCTCCATTTCTCTACAGGAATCAACAATAAATTTTATTCGGCCCAAAGAGTTGCAACATCATATTTTTAATTCTATGCTGCTGTCACTTGATACTGCTTTTTTGCAATTTGATATACTTACAGGAAACTCATATTTTAGTTTCATTGTTCAGATTTTAAGAGGAGAGTCATTAATGAAATAGCTTTTGAAGAGGACTGTTGTGTTGATGGATAAACTAGTAGGCAATGAAAGTTTGATTCCAAGGTTGAAGTTTCTATTGGGCTTTATTGAAATTGTCTTAAGTGATTGTAAATCTAGTAAAACTTCACTTCAAATAACAACTAAAAAGTGTTCATCTAGCAGTAGTCTTGAAATAGGGCATGTGTCTGCCCGATCAGTTGGATCCAGAAAGAACCCAAACACATTTATTCTTTCTGCCAATCAAAAAGGAAGATCAACGTCACTTAAATGTGATGCAATTTCTGTTGATGAGGACGAGGATGATGCAACTTCTGATGGGAAGGTTCTGAGCATAGATAAGGAAGATGAAGAGGATGCTAGTAGTGAAAGGACCTGTATGCTTTTAATGTCATCATAACAGCGACTGGACAAACATAGAGGATCATCTACTACGAGAATCACACACATTTATACTTCAAATTGGGGTTAGGTTAGGGTTGTAACATTAGGACTAATTTGAGCTAAATAAACAAACATATCTGCTTAGCATTAGGGTTAGCCATACTGGAGTGTAACATGCTAGAACTTAACATTCCAGCTCAGCAAACGTTGCACACCTCATCAACTGAGATAACGGAAGGACGAGCTTGATCAAAGTTGGTAACTTTTGGGGACATTTTTGATTAATTTTATCTTTCGAAACGGAAATTGAGATCGAGGTATCTTTCAGAAACAATTTTGACTATTAACTCATTAATTTTTTATTATTTATTAACATATCGTAGAAAACGTTCTCTCCAAAATATACTTATCCGTGATTTCTCTTTTTATTTTTCTTCTAATTTTTTTAGTCATCCGAATAGTAGACATACTCAAAAAACCAAAATTAAAAAATTTGCTCTTTAAAAATAATTTCCCGGCTTAAAAAAAAAATTGCCGGGAAAATTACGTTGCCAAAATTAACACGCGGTTAATAATAAAAAAACACAAGAATACCCAATTACGTTTTCTCGCGAGGAAGTGTATAAGGTAAATAAATCTAATTAATTTCCGTGGTGGTCAAAGGGAGAGTCCAACTAAGGTCTATTTCGGTGTATCAACACCACAAACTTATTCTTCGCGGTAGTTCTGAACTGAAGCTGTCGCTTCAATTTGATTCCGAGGGTTTTCTTCTTCTTCTTTGTTGTGTTGGTTTCGTTCTCGTGTTCAATTCGATGGTTATGGATACGAATCGCTCATCTGGTGCTTCTTCATTTCTCTCCGATCTTCCCTCTCGAGGCCTCTTCTCTTCCACCGTTGTGTCTTCCAATCCGGTAAATCACTCTTACTTCCAACTTTTTTTTTCTTTCTTTCTTTTTCTTCTTTTTCATGCATGATTAGCGAATTTGAATTTCTGTTGGATGCTTTGATATGTGGTGTTCTTTTGTATTGATTTTGTGAATTTGAATTACAATGTGGTTTCTTGTTTATTGTTACTGTTAGGTTTTGTGGTTTTGGTTGAAGCATTGACATTTGCTTAAGAAATGTTAGAATATTGCTGTGAAAAATGGTTGATTACTTAGTACATTGATGGTTGATGTGATGTATGGAGTTTGGAGTTGAGCTAAAACATCAAAACTTAGATGAAAAAAGTGAGGAATTTTATGGCTTCGAACTGTTGTACTAAATAGCATGACTTTTCTAATAATTGAACTCGTGTCACTAACGATTCCCAACTTTGTAATAAGTAGTTTAATACGCAACATTGGAGGCTCTTTCACTTGGTATTAATCATGTGTTGTGATTAATTCGTATATTTTCTTCTTCTGCCTTTGTTTTTGTTTATGAAGATCTTAGAATTGCTTTTGCATTTCTAGTGGAACAGAATATTAGGAGCATTTGGGAGAAACTAAAAGCACTGCACATTAGGCTTCTTTTACAAGGGATTCTTTTTTAAAATTGAACCTAATCTTGTTAATGTTATACCTGTAATGGATGCTTATTACGTGTTTGAAATCTTGAAATTATTTGTTTAAATTCATGCTGAATTAAGATAATACAGGAGCTCTATTTTCATCATTAATCACATTTCCTCTATCCTGCTGGGTTCTACTGCGTAAGCATTCTTTCTTCTGAAATAAATATCAAGTGATTTTCTGCCGTGCTTTCTTTGACGCACATGCTTTTTATGTAAAGCTACCAATGTCCTACATCATAATGATACTTCTTGTCATTGAAAATGATTTTCCTTCCAGTTTTTCAGAACTCTGCATGATGTTATTTGCAAGACATTATATTCAAATTTGATTTGACATCCTGATTGTGCAGGGTGGGATGCGGGTGTACGTATGCGATCATGAAACAATGCCACCAGGTCTTCTCATTCTTTATCTTATAGTATTAAACAGGTTGCTACAACTCAGTATAGTTTGATTGCTCCAATAATGATATTTCACTTCGCTCTCAAGCAAAGACTCTAGCAATGAAACAAATGAACTTTTACCATTTTCTTCTTATAGAAACCAGAAAATTTCTCTTATCTAGAATTGATTGTTTAGCTATCATAATAAACCGTTATTAATTTAGGGAGGTATACTATGTAGCCATAGATTGTTTCGTTATAAATTATTTCCTTCTCATCGCCAGGGTTAAGATTGGCTCCCTATCATCCACAAACATTATACTTTATCATATTCAAATGGTACTCGTATTTGCCAATGAAAGATTCTTTATGAGTTTATAAGCTTTTATGTTATGTACTTTGTCAAGTTGGATTGGTATTTAGCATATTTATTGTTGCCTTAATTTGTTGAGTTTAGGGTGTTTAGTGTTTGTACATTGCATAAGTGCTGCTTAAAAGTGCTGACCATCGCCTTTATTGAGCATGAAAGGACCTTACCATCTTAGTTTCTAAATGGTTCTTGTTATCAAATTTTATTTCTTGAGTTCTTTATTGAATTTATGAAACCATATATTAAGAAGCTTTCGACACCTTCTTGGTGACTTGGTCATGATGTATATTTTTACGTAGTAAGTGGTTCATGTCATAGATTTTTGTCATATCTTTAGTATTTTCTTCATTTGATAATCATCATGAAGCAGAGGTTTTCTAACTCTCTTGTTGATCCAGAGGGCCAGCATATTAAGACAAACCAACAAAACATACTTATTAGAGCACTCACCCTAGGCCTCAAGAAACAAAAATGTGATTCCAGCTCAAAGGATGGAACCGAGGGATCTAGAAAGAGGTATTATTCCCCCCATGGGATGGTAAATAACCTCAATTCACCAACTTGCCTGCAAATTTTCTGCCACTATGTGTCTTTTGATGAAGAGATATGGATAAGTTTTTCCTTTCTCTTCACTTGCCTCTTGTGAATAACTAATGGTGCCTATTTTGCGTTCAATTAATGTCTGTATTTAAGTATTTCAATCTCGTTGTGTTATTGAACCCGGCCTCATTAAACTCTTTTATCAGGGCTAGTGACAAGGGTTTGGATGGCAGAGCTTCAGCTAAGAGAGCAAATAATCAAATAAACTCTCTACAAGGTGGGTATGGCCTTTGTAAGGCATTTTGCATTGGATCCTGAGTGGGATGTATATAAACATTGGATTCAATTACCTACATCCTTATGCATTTTATATCATATATGTATACCGTTTGTTGGGTGTGGGATTGGTCACATCTCTTATCATACAGTCTGATACGTATCGAGACATGCACCTCAGGCTTATGTTTTAGTTATGCTTAATTTATGTGACTGGAAGTTCTCTTTACCTGTGCTTGCACCTCTAATTCAGGCTGCCTCTTGAGTTTACCTCAGGTATTTGTGATTGGCAAAGATTTAAGGTCATAGGTCTGACAATTACTATAAATTAGTTTACCATGATCCTTAGTAAGATTGCTGAACAGAGGTTTTAGCATATGGATTCTCTATATATCTCAATGACTTTTGTTTCTTATGGTTTTAAACATTCAGAGGGATCAACCAGTCAAACATTCAATAAGGATTTCCACAGGTTGACTGTAGAGAGGCTTCGTAATCTTTTGAAATCTAAAGGTCTTTCAACCAAAGGAAAGAAGGCAAGTATTTCTGCAGTTTTTTAAAAACCGGTACATAAGTTGCACTGAGATGGCACCTGCATGCATGCATAAGGATGTCCATATGACTGTTTCCTATATGTTATGTTTTACTGATGGTCCATATATATCAAATCATAATCGCATAATGGTTCCATTTGTTTCAATTATTCATAAAATTTTGATATAAATATCAAATGGTATAAGTCTAAGGGCTTGTTTGGACGCTATTTTCAAAAAAAAATCTTTTTTTTAATGATCTTTTTTTAAAAGATTTTTTATAAAAGTAAAAGTGATTTTATGTTTGGATATCTCATGTAAAAAGATTTTTTTTATCTATCAATTATGTTCGGGTAAAATAAGATAAAAAATGACTTTTTTATTCATTTATTATGTGAAAACCATCTTTTTTTTAAGGAAAAAAATCTTTAAAAAAAATATGCAAGTTATAGTTTTTTAAAAAAGATGTTTTTTTTTTCTAGTGCTTTTTTTTACTATTAGAAATTTGTCAGTCACACTAAAAAATAAGAAGATATTTTTTCATTAAAAAATATCTATTTTTATTAATTTAATAGTGTCCAAACAAGCACTAAGATTGACTATTGAAAAAGTACTGACTTCTATATATATATACCTATATTTGCCTTTACTAATACGTGATTTAAAATCTGTAGGAGGAGCTTATTGCACGTCTTAAAGATGCAACTGATTCGTGAACAAGAAGGGAGAATAGTAGGAAAACTCTTCTCGTTAAACATCCAATGTGAGTAGTTAGTGTTTTTTCAAGGTAACTAAGATGTAGAACTAATATAATATATTGACCTCTACAGACCTAGTGCAAGCTGCAGTAACATTTGAATATTATTGTTTTGGTGCTTCCTGTTTCATGTGAAAGCACATTCTGTATGTTTTTCTGAGTAAGTAGTTGCGTTGTATGTACTGGATGCTTTAGCTCGGCCTGAAGTTAAAAATTAATTATGCCAATCATAGTTGTTAGTATTTCCCGAATTGAATCAATTCCTCATCCTAACTATCCACAATTAAGACAAAAATCGGAAATGGCCATGAATACAAACGAATTGCTGGAATTGGTTTGATCCAGTATCAATCATACAATCATATAAACCATCTATTCGACCGATACAAAAGCCATTCGGTATCAGTGATACAACTTATTCGAATGGCTCTTCTGGCCATCTTTCTTCTGGTGGAGCCGTGGAGGGATAATTGCGGCCTTTCATTGTGGTTGATGGTGGGTGGTGAAGACTGCTATTATTCTGTGCCTCAGCCTCTGCTCTCTTTTCTCTTTTCCGTCAGAATTGGAATGACTGAGAAATGAAGGAATGAAGAAGACAAACAGAGGCTACTTGTCCTTACATGTGTGTCTTTCCAGCGGCTCTGCAAGCCTGCAACCGTATTGGAATTTAGTTGCTTACATGTTTGTTTTTTGGTTAAAAAAGGGGGCATAAACCCATAAAAAAGAAAACTTAATTACAAACTAAGCGGGATAATGTAATCCCTCTGATATTTACTCAGATTTCTAGCTAACTCAGGAGGAGGTAAATCCCAAAAAACAAAGTCATATCTATCTTTAACTCATTTGTTAGGTAATAAGCACATCTATTACCTTTCTTATAGTTCTGTACAAAATATGCTTGAATCTTATTTCCTCCTCTCATTGATTTCTCTAACATTAGCATTTGGATGGATGACCAGGTTCTTGCCTCCATTCAAAAGGTGCACCACTGCTGCTGCTGCATCAATCTCTACCACTACTTTTCTACATCCCATAGTCCAAGCTAGCTCCATGCCTTTTTTCACTCCCCATGTCTCTGCCCCAAATGCCTTTCAGTGCCTATCTTGTAGGAGAAACCCCCGATCCAGCTGCTACTCTCGTTCCTCAACAGTCTGCCAAAACCGGTGGTACGTGGGTTTCCTTGTGCGGTGCCGTCAATTTGACCCGTCCGCTCATCCTTTCTATGTTTTTCGTCAGCGGTAGTCATTGGTCAAAAATTTTATTACCAATATGATATTTTTTAAGGTGAGTTCTATCTAATTCTCTCAATATTAAAGGCTAAGTTACTCTTTGTTACATGCTACATTATTATTAGTTAAAATAAGTTGGCTTACAATCAACCGCTTTTTAAAAAATAGAAGTAAACAGTGAGATGACTTGCGTTACATTCAACAAAGAAGAATTATAACTTTATTTGTTGAGAAAATTTCTAGTAAATGCAAAGAACACAATCTTAAGAGTATGTATTGAAGGAAAGTGAAGGGTTATATACCACTCTGAAATGCACAACAATTAATTTAAACTTGAAATTTTTTATAAGATGCTTCCCGATCGAGCTTGTAATGCTAATAAATAGGGATTGTGGAATTAGGCGTTATGGTGTTCATAAAAACGGTTATTCAAATTCATAATTTATTTTATTTAAAATGTATTAATTTCAAAGGTAAAACGCATGTATAAACTAAACACGGCTCAAACTTACATGAAAGTCCCAAATTAAAAATGTTATGCGCATGTTCTCTTGCATATTTCTATATAAATCAAATTGATAAAATTCAAATTAGCTATTTAAGTACTAAAACGAATTGAGAAGATTCGAATTAGTAGGAATTGGGATAAATCGACATTACTTGAGTCAATTTATTAACAAATGTAGTTCGATACTAGTAAATCGAATCGAATGGTGTAAATTCGATTTATAAACAAGGGCATAAAGTAGATAATTCTATTTAGTGTGGTTTTACGTATATAAAAATTTGTTCATATCAAATTTCATACTATACTCTTCCGTCCATTTTTGATAGTTCATAAATATTTTGAAAAAAAAAATTATATATATTTTAGGAGAAAGATTTGTGGTCTAATTTAAATAAATTCATTAAAAAAATTATTAAAAAATATATTTATTCAAATTCCGAATACAATAATACTCTTCTACATAATTAATAATTTAAAAAATAAAAAAATAATATTATCCAAAAATTTATGAGACTTTTTCAAAATAATTACAAAGTTCTAAAAATGGACGGAAGAATTTTGTATGGAATTTGATATGAAAAATTTTTTATACAATGATATGAGTATTTTATATAAAAATCAATACAAAACAATCACAATTTAAATTCTATACAATATTCTTCTGTTTAAGGTTAAAACTTTGTAATTATTTTGGAAAAATCTCAAATTATTGGATAATATTATTTTTTTAATTTTTAAATTTATGAGCTATCAAAAATGAATGGAAGAGTATTGTATTGAATTTGATATGAAAATTTTTTTATATACATAAAACTACAATAAATCGAACCTAGTGGATTCAATTTATGAACTTTATGCTATTGCGTATAAATCGAATTTACACTTTTTGATTTACTAGTATCGAACTACATTCGTTGGTAAATCGAGTCAAGTAATGTAGATTTATCCCAATTTTTATTAATTTAAATCTTGTCAATTCGATTTAGTAATTAAATGACTAATTCGAATTTTATATAAAAATATGCATGGGATATGTACGTAATATTTTTTTATTTAAGATGTTTAGATAATTTTGAAATGTGTTTTGTAACACTCTAACTACTTTAAACCTTACCTCGCATCGTAAAGTAAAGGTTAGTCAAAGGTTACGATAATTCTAAAGCTTATACATGTATATATATAGAAAAAGATAATAATTCTAAAAGCCCGATAAAGAAAAGCTCAAAAACAGAGTTTCAAAGCGCAAAACGTTCACACGAAGCTACACTAATCGAGGTACAAGATATACGTACAGATATCAAGACATATATATAGGTATATCAAAGTATAATAGTCATAAGAATCTAGCGGCCGCTCGTGGAGTTTAAGCCGGCTAGTTATATACAGACATATAGAATTTAGAGAGTAAAACAGCTTATACAAACTTCCTCTCAAGGTAAGCCTCTAGGCAAAATAAATAAAAAGTGATAGATTTAATCAAAATAAATAAATAAATAAAAACTTCAAAACATAGCAAGCATCCTCTGCTCTGTCACCATCAAAGTAACTCACCGAGGTGGGTTGCGACTTGCATCTGAAAAATAACAACAGAGTATGGGATGAGAACCAGAGGTTCTCAGTATGGTAACAGTGCCCAGTGATGTAAGATATAAGACTCTTGGATGCCAGAGGAAATCCTAAAGTTTCATATCCATCACACGATTCAAGCTTAAAACATAAGTAAACTTAAAAGCATAATTTAAAACCATAAAGATAAGGGTAATCTAACTTAGTGGATTTCGAATCTAATAATTCTCCGCTGTCCCATAGCCTTGGCCAACTTAACCGCCATGCGATCCCATTGCCACTGCCTTCTGAACCTCCTCAATTCCAGTAGAATACACATATAATAATAATAATACAAGTAAAGCATAAGTATAAGCATGTATAGCAATTAATTCAATAAGCATTTAGGCCTGTTAAACACTTAGGCAAAGAATACAAGTCGAAAAAGCAAACAAACAGATAGAATATGCACATGATGAATGTCTGTACTATTTAGCTGTGATATCACATTATCGGTTCAACTGCCAACCCGACACATCTCCATGGAGATGCCGCCTTTCGATCTTATATTGGAAACCCCCGAGATATTGTGCCCGGATCACGGTCCACGATGTCAGTGTCGGCACACTATAGTAATTTCAAAAAGTTGCGAGCGGAATACTCTTGCCACAGACCTCACATCTCAACGTAAGCGAGACTAACCACCGCCCTTACGCCGTCGTCCCTACCAGGCGTATAGCGTCACAATAATCTCAACTTTAAAAGTGTTACATCAGTGGTTTTCAAAAATCATTTAGTTTTGGTTCTCAGTAGTTCACCACTTTCACAATTCGTATCATCAATCATCAATACAATGCTTTGCCATCTTACTCAACCCATTTCGTCCCTAGTACTCCAGAACCTAAGTCTCCGTTTTCAAAATTCATGTAAAATTCACTTATTTAAGTCCTTAATTATCCTCCCTCAATCCTTAGACCTAACCATAAACATTATCCTTAAACTGCATCTTAGAAAAGTTTAGAAAGTTGAGAGAACCCTTTTTTAAAAACATAAAAAATCATTTTCAGCAAAACACGGGTCTCGCGTACGCAGGCCCCTGCCTCGCGTACGCAGGATGTTGAAAAAGGGGTGGTCGCGTATGCAATCACCTGCTCGCGTACGTGAGTATCTCAATCCGAATAGGTTCCTTGCATCGCGTGTTGAAGTTTGCGTACGTGAGTTCCCCAACCTGAATGGGTTGGTCGTGTATGCAGCCAGTACAAAACTTAGAAAAATTTTAAATGTTGTAGAATTCAGTTTTTGGCACCAATCTTTGAACAGTCATAACTTTCTCTACAAAAATCTATTTTTCACAAACTTTATATCAATTTAAAGCTCTCAAATTCATCTTTAATTTAAAAGATTCATTCAATTTCAAGCTTTGAGGCTCGAGTTATGCTCTGTCAAAGTTCACCAAAAATTAGTTTTTACCAAAAACAACAAGGTCCTCAACCTTCCAAAATCCACAACCAAAACCAATTCAAAACCAAACCAAACTCCAATTCACATCAATTTCTACCCTTTGTGTCACAATTCATCACTCTTACAAAATTTTTCACTCAAATTATACACTTCTCAACCCCAATCATCAAATATATCGTTCTAGAATCATTTCTCAACCAACACAATCATACATCATCATTCCTTAGTTATCAATCATAGTAATCAACCTTAATCATTCACAATATAAATATTCAACACTATTCATTAATCTCAACAACGTTATTCATCCAAATCATCAAGTCATCAATTCATCATAGATCATCAGTCAACCAAGTTCAACAACCAATTCAATCCAACCTATCCTATGGGTCACTAGCCTAAGTATCCAGAAATATTATATATTACATAGAAAAAACTGAAACAATACCTTAGCCAATTTCCAATATACCCAAAATCCAAAAATTGAGTCCAACTTAAGTTCCAATCACCAACAATCAATCCAAAGCTCCAAATAAATGCCAACAATCACAACTTCAAGCCATATATACACATAATTTAAAACCATTCAACTTAGGGTTCATCATAATCACAATTTCACAAGGTAAAAAGTTTTCTTATCTTTTATGATGGTGTTTGGAGCACAAACCACCGATTGCCTAACCTTAAGTAATACCTAAACAATTAAAAACACAAAATCTATTCAAAACCAAAACCCACAAATTTGAAATTCTTAGGGCTGCAGGAAGGGATAGAAATATCAAAATCTTATCTAGAAGATTTAGATGAGAGTAACGGGCTAGACAAGAGTTTTGTGTAGCCGCTGACGGCACGCGAATCGGAGCACCATAGCTCGAGTTATGGCCACCGGAAGTTATATGTGAATAGTAACACTTCTCTCTTCTCCTCTCAATTCACGCAGCTGCTCAAACTCTTATGTGTGTGTGTGTTTGTGGCTGAAAGGATTAATTAATAAGTGTTATATATATTGGGCTTGGACCCTACTTAGGTCCGGTCCAATCCCTTAGCGTTTTTGTTCGTTTGGCCCAATTTTGGGCTAAACTTTTAAAATTAGCACTCGGTTTTTAACTTTAATTTATTTTCTAAAATTTTCTACTGTTTTTATTATTCTCGCATAGTACTGGATAGATTTAAGCTGGTACCGTCGGTAAATTTACCGACGAATTTTTACGCAATTTTCTGAAGAAAATGACATTTTCCAACTCAGAAAAATCTACTGGGTCCAATTATCATGTTTATATTTTCTAATTAATATTCTAAATTTTTGGAACCTATTTTGAGACCATTAATTTAATTTAATTAAGCGGCTAATTAATCGCAGTTCTTACATTGCCATTCTTAAATTTTCCCTCAACTTAAACCTACCTCTCACAATTCATCTTTCTCATTTCTCCATGTCAGCTCAAATCCCTATTTACATCCTTCATTCTTATTTCTAACGCCATATTTTATTCGAATTCAAGTCTACGCTATTCTCATTCTGCTCACTCTTAACTTCTCTCAATTCAACTTCAATGCTACATCAGCATTTCAACTCAATATGTTCCAAATTCGTCTCTCAAATAAACCATTCCCTATTTCAATCTAAACCCAAAGTCACCATGATCTATTATCTCAATCTTTATTTTCCAAACTCGACAATTGCACTCACTTATCACCCAAATTCTAATTTATTCACCTACCTTCATCTCCACAACCTATCCCAATTTATTCTAATCTTACAGCCAATAGCCTACTAAACTCTTCCAGCATTCAAGTCTAAAATATTTTCAGTCACCATTCTACTACTTCTATTAACAACTATACCAATTCTAATCTTAAAAAATTTTTCATAGCTCTAAGTACAATATCCATCAATTTTCAACCATTTAAAACTTCCAAAGCCTAACAACAGTTCTTATACCAACCACAATTTCAACACCATCCACTCAATCGTACTCATAATACACTTAATCATTCTAAAACTTAAAATATTCTATTCTCTATTTTCTTTACTCATTTGCAAATTCCCAAGGTCCACAATACCACCATACCGTTTATTCCGCATCTAATTATCCAATTCATTTATAATTCTACCAATGTATACAATTCAACCTCCTTTAGTCATGCTAATCAACTAATAAATTCCTACTTATCATAACTAAATCAAATGTTGAATTCAGCCAAAAATTCAAGCCTAAATTTATTCTCACTTATTTTTCTCCTTCTCTACTTATCTCTGCACTCTATAATTCACTAAGTACCAAATATTATATAAACCACCCTATAATCTACACATAAAAACCAAAGTCAAAAGAGAGCTCAATGGTTGCATCTAGAGATTACATGAGATGTCGAAATGAGCTCAAGTTATCTGAAGGGATATCAAACTCAAAAGAGAGCAAATAATTTTTAATGGTATCCGTAAGAAATTGAAATGATACATTATGTTGTAATCAGACAAGGTTGTAGAAAATAAGAAATGTACCAGAAAGAGAATTAGAGTAGGGATGGCAACACCACCCAAATTCGTGGGTACCCACCCCACATCGGGACAGGTTTTTGGGAGGGGCGGGGTGGGTCGAGTTTAGGTAATACTGATGCGTGAGTATCTTGCTTATCTTTTCCTAGTGAATTTGTACTTAAATTGTTGAGTTTAATCAAGAATTAATTATCTTTTAGCCACTATGGATGCTACTTTGAGTCTTGTGTATTTCTATTTATTTCAGGTAGCATTCAACTGGATTTGATGGAGTTTCTACAGCACAAGAATTAAAGGAGAAAACCAGGGAGGAGCAATGCGTGCGTGTGCTTGATGCGTACGCGTGATTTGGAACTTTTCATGGCGACGCATGCGCGTGGATGACGCGTACGCATGATTTGAAGATTTGCACGGCGACGCGTGCGCGTGACACGCGAAAAAGACTATCGACGCGTATGCGTGACATGCGCCACGTGCAGAAAACGCTGGGGGCGATTTTTAGGATGTTTTTGACCCAGTTTTCAACCCAGAAAGCACAGATCAGAGGCTGCAGAGTGAAGGAACCAAGTGGTCCCCATCCATCAATTGAAGACTTGCGGATTGTTATAATTAATTCTTATTTAAATTCAAATTTGATTTTAAATTAGAAAAATATATTACTTAAATTTTAGAAAATAGATTTTTAAATTAAATTATTTAGGATTAGTTATAAAAAGGGATTCCATTAGGGAATTCGATAGCAACTTTATATGCCGCAATCTGGCACTTTTACCTGAATCCTTTTTTTTTCTCTCTAAACCATGAGCAACTAAACCTCCACTGTTAAGGTTAGAAGCTTTATATATTGTATGGATTGATACTATTATTTCTCTATTTTAATTCATGTTTTGATTTATATTTCAATAATTGTTTTCATTTTTTATTTTATGAATTTGGGTGGAACAGAAGTATGACCCATGTTCTAATTGAGTTCTTGTATAACTTGGAAAAGCTCTTTACTTGAACAACAACTTGAAAATATATTATCCTGAATTTCTAATTGTTTGTATTTAACGGGATACGTGACATATAATTTCCTTATTTTTGGATAATTAGGATTCTTGTGGCATATAAATTGGAATTTGATCATCACCCTCTAATTGGAATTAATTGACCAAGGAATTGGCAGTTGATGAATTTTAGAGGAGACTAGGAAGGTCTAAGGAATTAGGGTCTAGTCACAGATAGTTTGCCATGAATTAAATCTTGCATGATTAAAAAAGTTAATAAGAAAAGTCAATTCGAAAAATAGATAACTCTGAAACCTTAACTGTTTTCTCTATATTTTATTTCCAAACCATTTACTTTACTATTTTAGTTTCTGCACGATTGTTTAATGCTCTTTGAACATCCAACACTCTTTTATACTTGCCTAACTAAGTAAGTCATTTAACCATTGTTGCTTGATCCATCAATTCTCGTGGGATCGATCCTCACTCACCTGAGGTATTACTTGGTACGACCCGGTGCACTTGCCGGTTAGTTTGTGGTTTGTAAAATACCACACCAACATCCCGCATACGCGGGTGTGTGCGTGCATATGCGAAATGGGAAAATTTACAAGCTCGCTCGGGTAGAGCAAAAACCCGCCCCTACCTGCCCCGTTGCGACCCCTAAATTAGAGTGCACCTTAAAGAGGGATTCCAAATTAAGAATCTTTGGTGGAAAAAATAAGGCAAATTGAATCAAAATATGTCTGTACTGATTTTAAGAGGATTACGAGCCTTTCAATAATAGCAGTTCAACCTAACCGTACACGTTCATGCTTACATCAAGGAGTACAAGGTTTGCGCGAGGATATGTGAAAATAAGGAATAGGATTGGGCTAGGTTCAATTTATTCACCAAGAGGGATTCCGATATAAAGAGCTCTAATGCAATTTACAGGGAAAATATAGGTTGGTTCACAAGGAAACCTCACACCGTTATTAAGATTACCGTACTTCCGCAACGTTACTCTGACTCATTAATCTCTAAGAATTGGGTTATTTTCCCACGTCAACCAAAAACGTACCTAAATTCTATCAGCTCTAGCAGTAATACTCTACACGGCACAAGTGAGTTTGATCCTAAATTTGATACTAAGTATGACACCTCTATCCTAAAACCTTTCTCTCCATCACATGCTAGGTGTAATGCGGTGTTTTAAATTCACACAATGCAGTTAAAGCTTTATAACCAATTATACACCTACCCTTTTTCCTCAGGCTCCCACGTAGGGTATTCATAGTGAATACACAACCTCACTGTTAGTTCTGACTTGCATCCTGGTTTTTCCCACGACAGTAATCCTTAGCAATGTGTCCAAATAGTCCACAAGAATAGCATCAACCATTTCCTTTCGCTTGGTGAAACCGGGCATTGTTGATTCTTCGGAAGTTTCTTTGACCATGAGGATGTTGAATGGCATGTCCATCCCTTTAGAAGATCTGGCCCCTTGGTGGAAAATACTTTCCACGACCTCTGCTACTGGTACCACTGAGAGTATCTCTCATTAAATTTGTCTTCCTAATGCAATCCTCCACAACTCTTGCCTCGTTCACTAATTATGAGAATCCCCTAATCTCCAATGGAGCCACAACACGCATGATATATTTCCTCAACCCTACTTGGTATTTATTGCATTCCAACCCTCACAGGACTCAGGGGCACTGTGACCTATTCTCGAGAACTTGCAGAGTTCCTCGAATTTACTGGTGTATTTAGCTACATTCATGGATCCTTGTTTCAGCTGTAAGAGCTCCAACTCTCTGGCCTCCCTTATTGACTCATGAAAGTACTTCTTGTAGAAAGCTGCTTGGAATAACGTCCCTGTATTGTCCACATTATGTTGGTGTAGCAGTCGGCGCTCTCCTTGCCACCATTACTGAGCTTCTCCCACTAGTTGATAAGCCGCATATTCTATGAATTGATAATTCGGGACATGTTGAGTTTATAGTGCAGACTCCACAGCAAGGTTTTGAAAATTGGACCGGACCAGTCGGTTTGACCAGTTTAACCACAAACCGGTGCCTTTTATGGTTTAGTTCAATATCAAAAACCGCCAGAATCAAAACCATTTTCAAACCGCTGAACCGGCCGAGAACCAGTCGGTCAAACCGAACCGGGACCTGGTCGGTTTTGAAAAACGGCACCATTTTTCATTCTGTTAGAAAATGAAATGGCCAGGTCTTCTTAGCATCTACCCATTGAGCCATTCTTCAATCTTTCTCCCCAACACACAACCCTTGATCCCCCACCGCCACAGGGCTCAGCGCCGCCGTTCGTTGCTCTCAAGCACCACCGTGTTTTCGTCCGATCGTCCACGCTTCTCCCTCATTCGGAAATCGGTGCGTCTTCCTCGAGCTCGCCATCATTTGCTGCCTCGTTGGTCTTCGTCTGCTCAAACCCTAGCCTCCATCACTCTCCTCTTCAAGTTGTGTCACCGCCGCCGCCGAATCTGGTCCAACCGTCGTCCCTACTATTTCAGCGTCGTCGTAGCTCGTCTTTGCCGTCGCGTCGCATATGCTCCACTCTCCTCTGCCGTCGCGTCACGCTGTGAAGGGGAAAGAAGGGGGTGGAGGTTGTGGGAGGAGGCGCGTGAAGACAGCTGCCAGTGCTGCTACCTCTGTTGCTGCCTCTGTCGTGCCTTGCCATCATATTACCACTGATTTCATCTGCCCTCATCCTTGTTCTACTTCAAAATCATGCTAAATTTGTGAGTATCTGTCTTTTTTGAATATGGTTACAAATAATAAGATTAGACATTGATTTTTCTGAATTCTAATTATGGTTTTGTTCAAATTTACTGATGGCTTTGTTTGTAGTTGCTGGTTTTGCTGGGTGAAGGTTTAGTGTTTTGGAATGTTTTATAATGTGCTAATGTTTGTAATTGCTAGCTTTGTTTGTAATTGCTGGGTGAAGGTTTAGTGTTTTGTGATTATTGGTTAATATTTTGGTTTATTGGTTAATATTTTGGTTTAGTGTTCTCTCTTTTCCAGATTTTTCTTCTCCCTGTATTTTTGCATGTTACTGAATTGGTAATTAATAAATTTGCCTTTTTGCTGTAAATCGAGACTTTACTAGGATTTGTTAAATTTGTTGCTTGTTGCTGAATTTGTTGCTTCCCAGTCACAGAATCAGAACAGAATGCTCAGTCAGTGCTTGATTGATTGGCTTTGCTCACTGATTGTATTTGATGATAAATTTTAAATTGATATCTTTTAAATTTTAAATTTGCACTGCCTATGTTACTGATTCACTGTTCTTTCAGTGCTTTTTGTTGTTGTTAATCATTGTGATGAGCTTTGTTAAATTTGCACTGCCTATATTACTGAGTGTTCCTTCAGTGCTTTTGTTGTTGTTAATCATTGTGATGAACTTTGTAAAAATTTGCACTGCCTATGTTACTAATTCACAGATTCATCCCTCTCGTCATTATCATTAGCATGAACTCCGAACCAAACCCCAACTCTCTGGATAAAATTGTAACAAAAGCTGATTGGGACTTTTTCTTCTACTTAAGGTATGAATCAAAATGATGAGGCCAAGTTGTGAATACACAAGTGTCAACGGACTATAATATATATTGAGTTTGTGACATTAGAAGGGTGTAATAATAACAATAATGGAGTCATGTTATTTGAATATTGAGGTTTAACATCTAAACTCTCAACTTCTCAGCCCTGTTTGATTCTTCATCTCAGGCAATTGAATCAAATCAACCAGGCTTTTATTTTCTTTTTCTCTTAGTTGATTCTTAATTTTTCTAATATATGTAGCTTTTTGAATCAAGTGGATTAAATTATGTAGTTTTCTTGATTTGGGATATTTTCGGAGACGCATTAGAAGAGCTATTTTATTATTATGTTTGCTATAATAATATTCAGATGTTCTGTATGCTTGTGATTGTTTCAATGTTTACATTTTCTTTCCAAGTCACTTGCTGTGGTTGTTCTTTGAGTTAAGGCTTTGTATGTGTGTGTGAGAATATGTGATAATGTTGAATGTTGTTGCATCTAATAGGAGTTATTAGAGTACCCTCGTCTTTGGTCCTTTATATTTTATTTATTATTTTATTCTAAAACGGTTTTTTTGGTTGAACCACCGGTTGGACCGGTTGGACCAATGAACCAGTAAACCAGTGATTAAAGCGGTTTGATGATCGGTCTGGTTTTCAAAACCTTGCTCCACAGCTTTGAACCAGTTGTCTGCTTTAGCAGGATTTGTCGATCCATTGAAAATAGGTGGGTCAACTTTCAGAAAAGCAGCTAGAGTTCTGGGATCACCACCTAAGCTATCTTCAACACCTTCTCCATTTTTGTTTCAGGCTAATTGCCTTGTCCGCCACATAGCATGAGTAGTCATAGCAGTGCTCACTTGAATCGTGTTAGCAAAGTTAGTCATCACCGCCATGAGTTTAGCGTGATTGTCCGTCGACGGGTTACCCTCATTCTCTCTTCGAGTACATCTCTGACCTCATCCGTGAGTCACCATTCAGGGTCCTGTCCACACCAAGCAACCGATATCAAGGTGATCAATCTCAATATATCGAGCTTAGTGCTTCAATTATCCCAAAAAGGCACTCACAAACAAGCATGCTATAAATATATCAAGCAGATAACCTAAATAGCATGAAAGAAAAATGACCCAGAGTATGCAATAAAGCACAATTAGTCCATCCCTCAGGCTCATGATAAACCACAATTTTATGGTTTATCCTGTACTAAATTGAGTGGATTTTATCAATTATTCCTACACTTATTCATATAAACTGCATGGTTTTACAAATCCTTCCTAATTTTGTTCCATGATTGAAAACTTGCTTCCTAAGGGTTTAAATTGTTAATTTTTAATTCTTATTTATTACCATTCGATGCCGTGATGTGTATGTGAAGTGTTTTCAGGTTTACAAGGCATGAATGACTTAAAGGATGAAGAGGAGGCATGTCAAAATGGAAGGAACACAAGAAACTAAAGAGATTGGAAGCGAGCAGCGACGTGCACGCAAGCGCATTGGCGCATTTCACAGCGACGCGTACGCGTGACAAGCACAAATGACTAGCGACGCGTACGCGTGGCCGACGCGTACGCGTGACAGAGCGTCACGTGCTGCACTATCAGCACTCGCTCGGGGCGATTTTTGGGTTGATTTGGACCTAGTTTCAAGCCCCAAAAACGCAGACTAAAGGCAGGGGTCTAGATGAGACTGATGACTCACTTCACTTTGACTTTCACTTTAGTTTTAGTTTTAGTTTTGAATTCGAGAGAGAGAAAACACTACTTCTCCTAGGGTTCTTAGTATTCTTAGTTTTTGGCTTTTGGATTGGATATTGAGAGAGTTTCTACTACCTTCGATTGAAATCTTCATCGTTATAGTTTGCCTTTCTATCACTCTACTCTTTTATTTCCATTTAGTTGCTTGAATTCATGTTTGGATTTTCTTAATTTTAAATCTATTAATGCAATGAACCATTTTTATATTTAATTCCGTTACTTGTTTGATTTCTTTTAATTAATTATCAGTTCCAGATTTGCTTTTATCAATTTAATTTTAATTACCATGTCTCCTATCTACTCCCTTTACATGTTTGTGGAAATGGCATTCATGTTAATGGAGTAGAGCTCTTAACTTGGCTTTAGAGTTGATTAATTGGAAACCCTTGAGTTGGAATACTCAGGTATTAATCTGTAATTGGAAATTGTTGGCTAACTCACTTTTTACTAACTCTAATCCTTCTCTATGAAGTGATTAGGACTTGTGAATCAGAGTTAGTATTCTTCACTTAACCTTCCTTTGTAACTACAAGAGGATAACTGAGTGAAAGCAACCACCTTTTACTATTATACTTGGGAAAAATCAACAAGGATAGGAACTCCAATTTTTACTCTTAGCCAAGACTTTTTATTAAATACACAACATCTCTTGTTATTTGCTCCTTGCATTAATTCCTAGTTATTTATTTTTCCGTTTTCCAATCCTAAATTTTCTCAGAAAATTCCTGACCAATAATAATTCTAGAAAGAAAGAAATAATAAGCAAGAACGCAAAAACAGAGTTTCAAAGCGCAAAACGCTCACACAAAGCTACACTAATCGAGGCACAAGATATACATACAGATATCAAGACATATATATAGGTATATCAAAGTATAATAGTCATAAGAATCTAGCCGCCGCCTGCGGAGTTTAAGTTGGCTAGTTATATACAGACATACAGAATATAGAAAGTAAAACAGCTTATACAAACTTCCTCTCAAGGTAAGCCTCTAGGCAAAATAAATACAAAATTGAGAAAATTAATCAAAATAAATAAAAAAAACTTCAAAACATAACAAGGATCCTCTACTTTGTCACCATCAAAGTGACTCACCAAGGTGCATTGCGACCTGTATCTGAAAAATAATAACAGAGTATGGGATGAGAACTGGAGGTTCTCAGTATGGTAACAGTGTCCAGTGATGTAACATATAAGACTCTTGGACGCCAAAGGCAATCCTAGAGCTTCATATCCATCACACGATTCAAGCTTAAAATATAAGAAAACTTAAAAGCATAATTTAAAACCATAAAGATAAAGGTAATCTAACTTAGTGGATTTCTAATCTAATAATTCTCTGCTGTCCCACAGCCTTCACCAGCCTAACCGACATGCGATCCCATCGCCACCGCCTTCCGAACTACCTCAATCCAAGTAGAATGCACAGATAATAACAATACAAATAAAGCACAAGTATAAGCAAGTATAGCATTTAATTCAAAAAGCATTTAGGCATGTTAAACATTTAGGCAAACAATACAAGTCAGCAAATCAAACAAACAGATAAAATATGCACATGATGAATGTCTATCCTATTTGGCTGTGATATCACATTGTCGGTTCAACTGCCAACCCGACACATCTCCATGGAGATGTCACCTTTCGGTCTCATATTAGGAACCCCCGAGATATCATACCCGGATCACGGTCCAGAATGTCAGTGCCTGCACATTATAGTGATTTTGAAAGAATGCGAGCGGGATACTCTTTCCACAGACCTCACATCTCAACGTAAGCAGGACTAACCACCGCCCTTACGCCGCCGCCGTGACCTCGACAGGTGGGATTAACCGCCGTCCCTGCCAGGCACATAGTGTCTCAATAATCTCAACTTTAAAAGTGTTACATCAGTGGTTTTCAAAAATCATTTAGTTTCACTTATCAGTAGTTCACCACTTTCACTATTCGTATCATCAATCATTAATACAATGCTTCACCATCTTACTAAACCCAATTCATCCCCAGTACTCCAGAACCTAAGTCTCCGTTTTCTAAATTCATGTAAAAATTCACTTATTTAAGTCCTTAATTATCCTCCATCAATCCTTAGACCTAACCATAAACATTACCCTTAAACTGCATCTTTGGGATGTTTAGAAAGTTGAGAGAATCATTTTTCAAAAACATAAAAAATCATTTTCAGCAAAACATGGGTCTCGCGTATGTAAGCCTCTGCCTCGCGTACGTAGGATGTTGAAAAAGGGGTGGTCACGTACGCAACCACCTACTCATGTACGTGAGTGTCTCAACCCGAATGGATTGTTTGCGTCGCGTATTGAAGTTCACGTATGCAAGGGTTAAAAATCCACTTGCTCTCATACGCAGGCAGAGTTCACGTACGAGAGTTCCCCAACCTGAATGGGTTGGTCGCGTTGCGTGTCCCTGTCGCATACGCAGTCAGTACAAAACTTAGAAAAATTTTTTAAATGTTGCAGAATTCAATTTTTGACACCAAACTTTGAACATTCATAACTTTCTCTAAAAAAATTTATTTTCTACAAACTATATATCAATTTAAAGCTCTCAAAACCATCTTTAATTTAAAACAAAGTTTATTCAATTTCAAGCTCTAGGGCTCGAGTTATGCTTTGTCAAAATTCACCAAAAACTAATTTTTACTAAAAATAACAAGGTCCTCAACTTTCCAAAATTCACAATCAAAACCAATTCAAAACCAAACCGAACTCCAATTCACATCAATTTCTACCCTTTGTGTCACAATTTATCACTCTTATCAAATTTTTCACGCACATTATACACTTCTCAACCCCAATCATCAAATATATCGTTTTATAATCATTTCTCAACCATCACAATCATACATCATCATTCTATAGTTATCAATCATAGTAATCAAATTTAATCATTTACAATATCAATATTCAACACTATTTATTAATCTCAACAACGTTATTCATCCAAATCATCAAGTCATCAATTCATCATACATCATCAATCATCCAAATTTAACAACCAATTCAATCCAACCTATCCTATGCGTCACTAGCCTAAGTATTCAAAAATATTATATATTACATAGAGAAAACCGAAATCATACCTTGGTCGATTTCTAATATGCCCAAAATTCGAAAATTGAGTCCAACTCAAGCCTCAAATCACTAATAATCAATCCAAAACTCCAAATAAATGCCAACAATAACAACTTCAAGCTATATATACACATAATTTATAACCAACAAACTTAGGGTTCATCATAATCACAATTTAACAAGGTAAAGAGTTTTTTTACCTTTTTCGATGGTGTTTGGTGCACAAACCACCAATTTCCTAACCTTAAGTACCACCTAAACAATTAAAAACACAAAATCCATTCAAAACCAAAACCCACAAATTCGAAATTTTTAAAGCTGCAAGAAGGGGAAGAAATATCGAAATCTTACCTATAAGAGTTAGATGAGAGTAACGGTTTTGACAAGAGTTTTGTGTAGCCACTGACGACACGCGAATCGGAGGATCGTAGCTCGAGTTATGGCCACCGGAAGTTGTATGTGAATATTAACACTTCTCTCTTCTTCTCTCAATTCATGCAGTTGCTCAGACCCTTATGTGTGTTTGTGGCTTAAAGGATTCATTAATAAGTGTTATATATGTTGGGTTTGGGCCAACTTGGATGCGATCCAATCTGTTAACGTTTTTTGCCCGTTTGGCCTAGTTTTGGGCCAAATCTTTAAAATTAGCGCTCGATTTTTCAACTTTAATTCATTTCCTAAGGCTTTCTACTGTTTTTATTATTCTCGCATAGTACCGGACAAATTTTAGTCAGTATTGCCAGTAAATTTACCGGTATGCATTTTTATGCAATTTTTTTAAAAAAATTACATTTTTCAACTCAAAAAAATTTATTGAGTCCAATTATCATGTTTATATTTTTTAATTAATATTCTAAATTTTTGGAACCTATTTTAGAACTATTAATTTAATTCAATTAAGCAGCTAATTAACCACGATTCTTACATATTTGATTTCTATATGCATTTTACCTTCGTTGCAATGAATTATGTATTTACAGTTGAAACTCAGTTAAAACTAAAATTGATGTTTATTGCAAATAAAAGAAAGAAGAAAATAAAATTTTTATTTCAATCAAATATACAATATTTTATTATATAATCCGACTATTTTGATAATAAAGTTTTTTCAATAAATTTTTATAAATTATAAAAATAGTTATATTATGGTTAATTAGTTAGGTTAAATGAAGGATTAAAATTAACCATGATAAACTAACTCATTTTAACTAATAATAATTTGACATGTAATAAGAAATAATTTATCTTTTACTATTAATAAGATTGAATAAATTTATCTTTTTTCGAATTAATTATTTAGATGTCACCAATTTGCTATCGTGGCACTTTATATAATTTTTTGTAGTGTAAGGTACATAAAATTGTGGAATCAGGAATATGAAAACGCGGGACATTTAATTTCATTCTTCTGTCTCTATCTAATCTATTATATTTAGGGTAAACTATTATTTTGGTCCCCTATGTTTAGGGTGAATTTTATTTTAGTCCCCAACGTTTAAATTGTTCTATTTAAATCCTAAAAAGATTTGATTTGCATCAATCAAGTCCTTCCATTAAGTGGGTGTCAAATTATTGACGCCGTGTCCAACGTGGCAAGGAAGAGGTGATAGTGGTTAGTAAACGTGTAAGCCTTTTTCTCGCCTTTGGACATAACGCATGCTGCTTACCCTGACTCTTCTTCTTCTTCTTCTTCTTCTTCTTCTTGTGAAGCACGAAACGCAAAGGAAAAGTCACAAATCCTACCGCTAGTCACTGAAGACTTGTGATTCGCAGCCAGAGAAGTGACATTGTTGTTCAGTAACGTTAAAGGTCCACAGCAATAGTGAGTTTGAAACCCTTGCTTTCCGGAAGAAGATCGTGTCAGGTATTCCATTATCAAATCTTCTGAACCCATTTGGTTTTCATCTTAATGCGTGTTTATATGTAATGATGTATGTTGATGTGTGATTATTTTGTTTTATAGTTTCATATTCGTTTCTTGTTTTGTTTTGGAAGTTTTTATTTTGCCCTAGTGATTTTATTTATGCATTTCTGTTGTTGTTGGTCAATGTGAGAATTTTATGAAGTGTATTGTATTTGTGTAACAGATTGGTCGAGAAATGAGCTATTTTAGTGTCAAGATACACCATGGGGGGAAGTTCGGGTTTGATGGTGCCTTTACACTATGTAGGGGGTGAGACTTCGATAGTGGACTACTGTGATGAAGATAGGTGGAGTAGATTTGAGGCTATGGAGATAGTGCTCGAACAGGAATATGTGGTAGAGAATATCGCTGCAATATGGTATAAGTCTCTGAACGATAAAACAGATGTAAGGTTGAGGATGCTTCACACAGACAAGGATGCCATGGACATGGCTAGAATTGGAATGAGGGACAACATGGTGGAGCTTTTGTTGTTCATAAAGATGCTGCTACTACTAGGAAAGGCTGCACTATTGAGGAAGTTGAAGAGATAGATGGTGATGAGGCTGCTGCACCCACTGCAGACACTATTGGGCCTGGTCGAATTGTGTTGCACAAGGCCCAATCTCTTGCTCAGGCCAAGGTGGGTAAGAAGTCCAAGGTGGTGAGAAAAGCCCAGAATGATGTGCTGGAGGATGGTGGTGAAGAGAGGTCAGAGGGTCAGATTTTTCAGGTGATGAAGAATCTGAGGATGATGACTACCAGCCAGGAATTGATGATGAGGGGGACAGTGATGAACAATGGAGTGGAAATAGCTCTGGAGATACTGATCTGGAGGTTGCATTTGATGACAGCGATGATGATTGGAATGGTGATGGGGGTTTGTATGATGTTGAAGTCACAACTGCAAAAGATCTCCAAAGGCCAAAACAGAGTGTTCCAACTGAGAGAGAACAAGGAGAGCACAGTGGCAGTGTTAATAAGGGTAAGGAGCAAGTGGTGGCTGCTGGATTAAGGGATGAGGATGATGGGTATGAGAGTGAGGGGTTGTGGGATGTCCCTGTAAGTGACGATGAAGGGGATCCCTTGTTCAGGAGGTACCCGTTGTATAAGGGTTTGAAGAATATGAAGGAGTATAAATGGGAGGTTGGGACAATATACGTAGATAGGAATGCTTTTAAGGAATGTGTAACGAGCTATGCCGTGCACAGTGGCAGAGAAATATGGTTCTCGAAGTGTGATAGCCATAGGTGCAAATCTGTTTGCAAAGAAGGTTGTAAGTGGTTTGCTTACTGCCATAAGATGAAGAGAGAGGATTCATGGCAACTGACCAGCTATTACAAAAAACACACATGCTCTAAGGCAACCAAGATTGGTATAATGAGTTCTCAGTGGCTAAGTAAGGCTTTTATGAAGAAGATCTATGAAAACCCAAAAATCAAGTTGAGAAGTTTGATAAAGAAGGCTCATAGCAAGTGGAATGTGGATCTCACAATGACCAAAGCTGCCAGAGTGAAGCAGCAAGCCCTGGATGAAATTAATGGTACTTATGGAGAGCAATATAGGAGGATTCATGACTATGCTGCGGAGTTATTGAGGTCTAATCCAGGGTCCACTGTTCAGATACAAGTGGAGAGACCTCCTGAATTTGAGCTAGAGACACCACCTCCTGGTACGGACATGAGACCACGATTTCAGAGGATCTATATCTGCTTGAATGCTTGTAAACGGAGTTTCATGGTGTGCAGACCCATGATCGGCCTTGATGGATGCTTCATCAAGACTCCATATGGGGGTCAACTTCTAACAGCCATTGGATGGGACCCCAATGATCAGATTCTGCCAATTGCCTATGCTGTTGTTGAAGCAGAGACGAAAGATTCGTGGAGATGGTTTTTGTTGAATCTGTGTGATGATTTGGGAGTTGATAAGATCAGATGGTGTACATTCATGAGCGACCAACAAAAGGTAACTCTCAACCTAGACTTGTGTAATTAATTCTTTCTTTAATTCATGTTGTGCTGTTATTGACTGGTGATGTTTTTAAATTCTGCTTCAAAGGGATTGATCCCAACCTTTGATGAATTGCTGCCTGGCATAGACCACAGGTTTTGTGTCAGGCACTTATATAGCAACTTCAGAAAAAGGTTCCCAGGTGTTCAGCTAAAGATGATGATGTGAAAGGCTGCAAAGGCAACATATGTCTAGGAATGGGAGAGGAGGATGAAGGAGATTCAGCAAGTTAATCAAGGAGCTTATAATCATCTCATGGAGATCCCTGCCAACTATTGGAGCAAGTCCAAGTTTAATTATTTTCCTAGATTCGATACACTTGTTAACAACATGTGTGAGTATTTTAACTCTGTTATTGTAGAGGCTAGAGAGAAATCCATTGTGTCCATGCTAGAAGACATTAGGGTTTATCTAATGAATAGAAGGTCTGATAACAGACAAAGTATAGTCATATATACCGGAGAAATATTGCCAAAAATAAACAAGAAAATTGAAAGAGAGTTTGATAAGGGTGGGGAGTGGTTGGCCATATATGCTGGTAGGGACAAATATGAAGTGTCTAGCAGTCAGGGTAATAGAGCCAAGTTTGTTGTGGACTTAAACTTACATGAGTGCTCCTGTAGAAAATTTCAACTAACAGGTTACCCTTGTGAGCATGCCATGAGTTGCATTAGGAAAATGTGTCTAGATGTTAAGAACTATGTGAACAAGTGTTATAGGAAAGAGACCTACGTGGACTGCTACCAACATGTAATCTACCCACTGAATGGACCAAATCTCTGGTTCCGGGCTGAAAATGATGATGTGCTGCCACCAGTGTTTAGGAAACCAATAGGGCACCCAAAACTGAGGAGGAACAAGATTGGTGATGAGCCACGCAACAATGGACCACTGTCTAAGTTATCCAGGACTGGACAACAACAAAAATGTTCATATTGTTTTGCACTTGGTCACAACAAAAGAACCTGCCCTAGAAAACGTAAGATGGAGGCCGCAGCAAAAAAGGTAAAGTTGTTATTGTCAATTCGATTACAATTCCTTACATGTGAATGTTGATACTGTCCCATTAACCCAATTTGTTGTTACTGTTTATAGCAGAATGCAACTGCACAAGCCAAGAAAGGGGCCAAGAAAGGGGCTGGCACAACTAGGACTCCAAAATCCAACAAGATCCCTGCCAAGACAACAACACAACCAGCAACAAGACTTCAGCCAAAGAGGAAGAGCAGTACACAAGTTGGAGGAAGCCAGGAGTCACAGACATCATCCAAGAGAGCTAGATGCAGCAGCAGTGCCAGTCAACCATAACCATCAACAGCAACAGTCACTAGCCCATCAAGGAGGACCCTGAGGTTCATGGCAAAAACACCACCTAGGGCCTGGAAGGCATTGGGACGAAGAACATAGTAGATTTTAGTGATACCATCTGTTTTGTAATAAATCTGTCAATGACCAAGGGCTAATGTCCCTGTGATACTTTAGACACCTTACTTTAAGACTACTACTGTCATGTTGATCTCTTTTGTGTTGTTACCTTTTCATGGTTATATTTAAGGCTTGTTTGGATATTGTTATGGTTAAGAGAAGCTACTTTAAGACTTCTCCATTATCTAATAAATTACATGAATTTTCAGTAGCATAGTATGTGAATTGGAATATTAAGCCTTGTATTTATTAGTAGATGAAACTAAAATAAACTTGTACAGAGCCAAATAATGTATGTCACAATACAGGAACTCATTGCTATTCATTTCAGTCAAAAACCTTACAATGTTTACAGCAAATGCCTTTACACATACAGCCACAAAAAAATTTCATTCTCTTTACATCACTGTTATCACCCAACTGTATGTCAATTTTTTCAATCCCTAAACAATTGACATTCCCTACAAACTAGGGGACAACAACAGAATGGAAAAAATAAACAAAATGCTAACCCCCTAAACCTCAATTAAGTCGATCACATAGCAGCAGCCCAGCCATTGTCCATCCAAGAATTCCAACACCAACTGCCAATGCAAATTTTCTTTCAGCTTTCTGCAGTTCTTCTTTCAACGAGCTTGCTTTGTTCTTCAGTCTTTGAATTTGTGGATCTTGTCATTCAGGCTCTGCCCAAGCAAAATAATCGCATCCATCTCCTATCTGTTCTCAACCAAACCAACACGAACACACCAGCACGAACACACCAAACACTTCAGATCCTCCAAACACTTACACCCAATGCTATTTTCAAACAAGAGATAGAAAAGATGAGACTCGCCTGAAAGTTGACGCAGCCCCAGAATCTTCTTCCTGGGTTCTCCGCTATAGATGATGTGCGCAATACCGGTCTCTCTCCACAGAAGCAAGTCCTCCTTCTCCCACGACTCTTGGTGCTGCTATGCGAACCTTGGGAGGACGACTGGGTAGCCATTCTCAGCAGACGAAGAACATCAACTTTGGGGATTAGGGTTTACTTATTGGACCGGATTGCATTTCGTTTTCTTTTTTTTTCGTGCTTCCAATTTCAACTGTTAACTACAGCCAAACTGCCAACTTTGCCATGTCGGACACGGCGTCAATAATTTGACACCCTCTTAACGGAAGGACTTGATTGATGCAAATCAAATCTTTTTAGGATTTAAATAGAACAGTTTAAACGTTGGGGACTAAAATAAAATTCACCCCAAACATAGGGGACCAAAATAATAGTTTACCCTTATATTTATTATATATTTTATTTATTATATATTATTAATTTTATAATCAAAATATCTCACATGTTATTTTTTATTATAATTAAAATTAAATATATTTTTTTAAATTAAAGAGTTTTATTCACCTTTTTACTAATTTTACAATTATAATAACTATCAATATAATTTTTTTATGTTAATATCTAATTATATTTTTATATACATAGAGAAAAAAATATTATTTTTAAATAGCAAGCATAAAAATTAATTATTTTTATTTGTGCAACAGGCTTAACACCTAATTAAAAGTATACAAGTTAAATCGTTTCAAATTTTGGATAACGAATATTAAAATTATATATTAGTAATAAATTAAACTCTTTGACATGAAAATAATAACTAAAAATCTTATTATTTGATTTTTTATCTACGGTGACCTTAATCTTCTTAGTCGAAAGAGACTTTTATCCTCTATGATTTTTTTATAAAAATAGTTTGATTCTATAAATTTTTTATGCCATAATGTATAATGTCAAGACAAAATCAACGTAATTTTAAAAGATTTATAAGTAATAGAATTATAAGTAAAAATACTAGTTCTATATAATTTTAAAATGAGTATTGAGTACCATATTATCATAAAGATTAGCGTTCATAAACGAAATAAATGGCACTCATATGTAAGTAAAGTATGTAAATTTATATATAAAATAGAATGAAAATGTAAGGAGGAAAAGGTTGATATTGTATCCAAAATAGAAAATGCCTAAAATTGTGGAAACATGGAACTTGTAAATGCGAAGCAAGTAAGCCTCCTATGTTAATTTCATATTGATGAACTTGCACCTCATGCAGAGTCGTGTAGTGTGAATCTAGTGCCAAAGGGTCTTAGCTTAAATTCACTTTTAGTCATTCTGCTAGTGAGTTTATCTTGTTAGTTTCGTTTTATATGTATTATCTTTGATAGTTGTAATAAAATGCATTCTTGTGCCGATTCTTTGCTATCTATATATAGCAAAATCCTCAGTGTATTGGTAGAACAATTAAGGTTACGTTTAGAAAGGATACGGAGATTGAGAGATAAAGACTGAATTAAATTTTTTTTATTGTGTTTGATATAAAATGTATTGAATTAAAGTATGTCTTAATCTCATTTTTAGTTTTGGATAAATATAAAAATTAAAAGATAAATTTAAAATTTAAAAAATTAAATAAAAGTATTTCAAAAAAGAAATGTTATAAAATTTTTATTTTAAAATATTTTAATCTCCTAATCTCTATTTTTTAAAAATACAAAAATAACTGAAATTTTATATTTTAGATTAAAATTTTAATTTTAATCTCTAATCTCCAAATATAATACTTTATCCTAGTCCTCAGTTCAGTCTCAATCCTGGGAAGCAAATGCAACATTAGATACTTCAGTAATACACAATTCTAGTTCTTATGTTAATTTCATATTGACATCTAATTTTCTTCTATTGCCACACTAATTCCAAAATGAGTATCATATTTATCATACAAACTAGTGTTCTTCAAGGAAATAAGTGGTACAGCTGGTACTCATATACGTATGGTATCCATGGTACAGCTGGTACTCATATACGTATGGTATCCATTTATAAGGTAGTCAGTATTATGTTTGTTGACACAGAAATTAGTATTAATTTCAGTTTTTAAAATTTTAATATTTTATATTTTTAAAAAATAAGGATACAAAGAATTAAAATTTTTGGAAATAGAAATTAAAATTTTAGTATAAAATCGAATTTGATCATGTTCAGATAATCGAATATCAATTGAAATAAAATAAATGAACCAAATTATAAAATAAATGAAAAAAAATGCAAATTTGATTTTTCATTTCAATTTCTCTAAAAAATTACTAACAGTATCGTACTTACATATGAATACTATTTATTTCTTTGATCATGATCAATATTGGAATAATGTTAGGTAGACAAAAAAAAAAACAATCAAAATTTATTTTATTTAGTATTCATTAATTATCGTAACAATTAATAAATATTAAATAAGACAAATTATGACTATTTTTACCTAATTTTCTTTAATTATTAAACATTTCCGTAAATATTATACCTATTTTGGAATTAGTGAAACAGAGCAACGAAGACATGTTCTACGAAAATGAATGAATTGTTGTTAAACAATAGATACTAGATAATAGAATCTCTCAAAAATTGAATGAATTTCTATTGTTTAGAATATAGATTGAAAAAAAAAGGATGGTCAATGATAATACTAAACAAATTTAAACTGTGAACTTTTTATTTTTAATATTAGAGGGATAATGATATTTTTTTAAAATGTGGATTATTGAGGTATTATTTTTAAATGTGAAACCGTTTAATTAGAAAAATAAAAATTAGACGTTCGATTTATTAAAAATATAAAAATCGGACCGTTTAATTTCTAAAGATATAAAAATTGGACCGTTCGATTTATAAAGGTACAGAAATTGGACCGTCTAATCTGTGTACTTTTCACAATTTTGAAAAATACCAAAACCTACAATATTAAGATATATCACTACTTTTACTTTCATAACAAAAAAAATAGCCCAAAACGGTAACATCTAGATAAATAATTTGAAAAAAAAAGATATTTTTAATAATAAAGGATTAGAACAATAGCATATTGGAAAAAAAGCTTTGCTGTGCCTTGACCTTGTTCCTCCCCACTGTTTGTTGGGCATCTTTCCTTATACCATCTCCAGTAGGGAACTCATTTCAGTCCTTATTTATGGCCCACCTATCATAAAAAGTAATTTCACATCAATTTTTGCGTCAAAAACAATAAATAAGAACTCAAAGAATCTCTCTCTTCTCCATTAGAAGAAACTAACTTTAATCCTTATTGTAGTCCCACTTAATTAATTAAATAAAGTAATTAAAATTAATATAATTATTATTTTTTATAATAATATTATTTAAATTTATAAATTCAAAATAATTCAATATTATAAAATATTAAAATAAATAATTTAAATTTGGTTAATATTTTAAATTTTATAAATAAAAATAAATAATCCAACTAAAAATTATTTTATAATATATAAAAATTAAATTTATTTTTTATGTAAAATAAATTTAATTAATTATGATTTAATATAACAATACAAATAATATTTGATATTACAAGTCCCTGTTTAGAGAAACTCTCGACCTTGATGCATGTGAAGAGCCCTCCTTCCCTTCTCACTCCAATGGTAATTGAGTTTCCATATGTCAGAAGAGAAACTCTATTTCTTAGCATTGGAGTTGCTCTTATTACTTATTAGAAAAGCAAAGGGTCTTAGAAGAAAAGAAAAAAAAAAAATTTAAAGGGTCTACCACTGAAGAACACCGAAATTTGAAGAATCATTTAACTATTCAAGTCCAAAAAATCCCACCATTTGCGTATAGAAACTGTTAAAAATAAATCTTTATTACTCAAATGATGATCGAAAAAGACATTGTTCATTATTGTACTAGAACAAAAAACACAAAATCATAGTTATATGGATGCAGTTGGACGTGATCTAGCAAAATAACGTTTTTTGGTAGAGTAGGGGGATTGAGTTAACGATAGGTTGGCAATTGCAAAATAAAGGCCGGGAAAAAAATTTTCATTCTCCTTTTGGTAACTAAGAAGGCAAAAAATAAAAACAAGAACCAAAAAAGAACCACCAAATTACAGTACAAGTTTACAACACCATCAGCAGGGAAAAGAAGCCTCTAGATCTTCCCAATGATGATCACAGACCGGCCACTAGAAAATTCCCAACAGCTCAGTGCACTGTACTACCTACATCCACCTGCCATGGTCATCTTGAAAGATTGCGCCAAAAATAGCCCGATTTTTATCCCAAAACTCCCATCTGCATGGAACATCAACATATCCTAGCTCCGGCGGATTCCAGGTCTCCGAATCATAGGAGATAGCATGTTATTCTGGCTAAGGCCGCACACATGTCACCAACTCACCTTGCATGAGTCGCCTAAGTCTAGCATGAAGCAACGCTGGTTAGTCCTCCCCTAGAAAAACAGCTCTATTATGAACTAGCAAAATGCATCGAGGACCAGCGAGGAACAAGCTGCAATAATCAAAACAAGCACCGGAGTATGATTTTAAAAGCGAGGGCAAGACCACACTTCCCAAGGCTACAAGTCTCTTAAACATGTTAATTGATATTTTTTAATTAAAAGAAAAAGAAATATCAGTTCATAACCGTTGGGCGCATTGTTAAAAATCCATGAGTCAGTAAAACCTTATTTTATTACTGCTAGTTTGATCATAACACCGAAAAAAAAGAAGGAATAAATAAAATAAAGGAGCATGAAATTTAGCTATGTTGGAAGAAAAGCATAAGACTGATATATAAAGCATTAGGTTTAAAAAAAAAAAAATCAAAGAAGCAAACCTATTTCACAACTTTCTGTTGTTAGGTGCTTCCAGGAATATCACTTCGAGCACTTTTCCGGTTCAGGTAGCGAATGACAGCATCCTCAGCCCTGAGGGGAAAAAAAGGAACACAACCCAATCACAGTTTTAGGCAATATGTTAATCTAATGAACAGAAGGCACAGAACATCCTAGTCATATCTTCCATTTTTACTCTCTATTGTTGCTCAGCTATTATGGATTTACGGATCAGTTTTATCTCCACTACCGTAATATTTCATCTGGACTATATCCTCTACTGCCTTAAGCCCCAATCTAATTTTAAACAGTTGATCTCTGAATAACCTATGCATCACTATGAACGCAAACGGAACTCAGTAGAAACCATAAAATGGTAGTAATACACTATTCTATTAGTTGCAATCTAAATAAGCTTGGATCAGACAGCAACACTGCAAGACAATGAGATAGCAAAAAGTATTCAAGTACTGTGTGAGTCCTGCACTAAGTGTAAAAGCAGTTCTTTCATAGTATTGCTTGTTTCCCATTGATAGAACAAACTTCTCTTGTGAGAGTGCTTGTCATAGGGTTGCTATACTCTTCCATGTCCAAGTTTGAGTTAACAAATATTAAGGTTCCAGCCAACCATAATGTAAAATTTTCAGGTGCATCAGAGAGTCAAAGTACAAGGTAAAAAGGTAGTAAACTGCTTACCATGGTTGTTTGTAGAATTCAGATCGTCTTTCCTTTTCCTCATCTTGGCTGGCATCTCCAGCAATAAGCTTTAGATCCTTGCTCTGTGATGCAATCAAAGCATTAATAAACTCTGCTGGAGACTGGCTAAATCCCAGAAAGAAGGCCCGTCTTCTGCGATGCTCATGGATCTTCTTCATAGAACTACAAATCACTTCATCAAGCGCATCAATCTCTTTGTGCCTCTCGATGCTTGCCAAGTATGCAGACATATCCTTCTCCAGTGGAAGAGGCACATCAACCAGAACATCATAACATGTAGTTCCAACCAGACAATTTCCAGAAAGCTTGATTTTATGCTCCACGTGTATAGGCTGTGGTTGTGATAACTGCTGTGATATCTTCTGTAAAATTGTGGAGAATTTTATTTTCTCTTCCCCAAACACCCTTTGGAGAGAAGGATCACACATGAAGAATGAAGGGTCATTTGGGCTTTGTAGTTTTCTGGACTTCACATATTGCCATAGAGCAGCTATTATTCTGGGGCGAGTATCAAACTCAATCCCTAAAACTTTCGACAGTGCTGTTGAAACCACAAACTTTTCAGGTATATAATTCATTGCTAGTCTCATCACCACTGTGAATTCCTTGTCTCCTTTCCTCTTAACCTCAAAACCGTCCTGCTGGGCAGGTGAACGAGCAGGATCCCATATTATAAGATGATTATCCGGATAGAACCCCTGGTCCAAGTATATGGTAATTTTCTTGAAGAAAGCCGAAAACTTGGGATATGAAGGGTTCAACCCCTGCGAGACTCCAGCCAACACAGGATCTCTTCCATCTTCCAATATCCTCCCAGTAATCCTAAGTGACCAAGAAGGCTCCTCTGCCATTTTCTTCTCAGTATCGATTCTATTCTGATTCGAAAAGGTATTATACACATAAACACGAAGAGTCTTCTGAACACATCTGGGGCTTCTCACAGCCTCCTGTATATCAATCTTCTTCCTAGACAAAGCAGCATCAACCTGTCCCTCAAGCTCAAGCAATTGAGTATAAACAGCAGACTCCGGCAGAACTGCGGCCACCTTATCTGGAATCCTCTTATCCTTCTCTGGCAAGCTCCTCTTCCTCCTTAGAGGAGCCGGCGTCAATTCCATGGTCTTAAAAGCCGAAGACTGGTTAGTATTTGAAGAACCGGCCGGCCTAGTAGGCGGCCTCTGCCCGGAGCGCTTGGCAGTTGAAGCAGGAGTTGCCGCTGCCGCCGCACTACTACCACTTGAACCATGAGATTGGCTAGCAGGATGAGCCTGCGGCTGGCGCGGCGGTGGCTGCTGCTGGTGTTGAGGGATGGATTGAACATGGGAATGGGGTTGTGAAAACTGTGATTGTGCAAGTAACTGGGTTTGAGGTTGTGAGAGCTGAAAGTGCCCGGGGAAGTGAGAACCACCTTGGGTTTGAGGAGGCTGTGATTGGGACAAAAGATGGGGTTGTGGGTGGGTCGTGGGTAACGAAGTGGAAGCAGCGGTGTTGGTGGCGGCGGTACCGGCGATGGGGTGAGGGGCAGCTCCGGAATTCCCTAAAAACGACGGTGCCGCAACGTTCCTACCTGGATTGTTACTGTTCATCGTTCCTTAAACACGAAAACCTAAAGCTCGAACTAAATTAAAGGGAGAAAATCTGCAAAGAGAAAATTGAGTCGAAATCTCCTGGATGATTGACCTGAGCTTCCCGTCTCGATGCAAGTAATATCTATCCGGAGAATGAAAACCCTAGTTTAAAAACGACAATGGGAGGTGGGAAACGACACCGGGAAACCGGAATGGGATTGTACGTTCAGGGGAAGAGTGTAGTTGTGTGAAGGAATTAGAGATCATGGTTCCAATGTCGGCCTACTAATAGTAATGCTGTTGGTGTATTGGCGGAATGAATGAAAGCTTCAATCCTCTCACCAATTCGCTTGGACGACAATGATGTCTAATGTTACTTGTTAGTACTTAGTTGTAGGCTTGTAGCTACAGTAATTACCAATATATTCACCAAAACAATATCAGATTGATTTTATATTTTAATTTAATTTATTTAATTCAATATGATTCTAATTTGAATTGGATAAATTTTTCTAAGATATAATTCAATCCAATTCAAATCACAATAATTTAAATCAAGTTAAATTAAAAAATAAATCAATTTAATACGATGTAAATCGCAATCATTTAAAATTTTGAATTAAATTGCATTATAATAAAAAAATAAAGTCAAACTAATATAAAATAACATCATGAATAACTAAAAAAAAATAATTTCACAACGCTTTTATAATAAGGCACTACTCACATAAAGTTGTCAAAAACAACTTTTTTTAAAGACGTCTACGTGGTAAAATCTAAATCACATATCTTAAAACCACACTTTTAACTACATAACACTTCAAACCGTAGTCCTTTACAAGAAAAGCGTCACCTAATGGAAAAAAGTAAATTAGAAGAAATAATTAAATTATCAAAATTAATAGATCAAAAACTAATGATTTTAACTAATGTTAATTGTAATGGCACCGAATTCTTAAAATCAATACAAAATGATTTTTCCCAAAATCTTTATTTTACTATAAATTTTATTGAAGGATTTCAAAAATCTGAGAAAACTTATATTTCACATGGAATTTCTAAAAATTGCTACTATGGAAATGATTCCCCACATCTCTATCATACTTTCAACCCACAATTAAATTCTATAGTAAATATGCTTGAAGAAATATTAGTATCCATAAAATTTCAAAGAAATAAGGAAAAAGAGGAACCTAAAATAAACGAAATTAAACAAATATTAAATAAATATTTTCAGAAAGAAAATCCCAAAGAAGAAAAAATTCAAAATATAGACAACATAACAAAACTAAAAGTAAAACCACCATTAAAATTATGAACATTGATGAAAAATTAGAAGAAGTTACAATGCTTTTTAAACAATTAAAAATGGCTCAAGAAAATAATATTATGGAACAAGAATTTCAAATAGAAGAAGAATTAATAAATTCTGAAAATATAGAAAATGAAGAACACATCCTAGATTATTCAAGTGATGAAGAACCAGCAGTTCCAATACAAGTAAAAAATGAAGCTGGAACATCTAAGGATAATCAATCTCAATTTAAATGGGAAACAGGTTTTGAAAATTATGCTTTTAAAAAAGGATTTATAAATAAAAATTCAAAGTATACAAAAATACCATCAAAATACGTTCCTAAAATCCAGGAAACTGAAGGGGAAAGAATGCTTGATTTAGACTGTAAAAAGAATGAAAAAGAAATTTTTGAGAACTGGTTGAATTCCTTCTTATTAGAAGCCTTTACTAATCCAAAACTTAGTGAATTATCTGGAGGAGATATCTGGAATTATATAGGGTTTCATACTAAAGGAACTATAAGAGATTATATGACATCAATAGAAAATCAAATAATAGAAGAATTAGCGACAAAAACAACAGTTTACGATAAGATATTACATATAATGATGATTCTGTATAAAGAATTTTAATAGAGGAACAATTGAAAATAATTTTGGCGGAGCAACTTCTGCAATAAGAGAGGAAATAAAAGAACGTTGTATGCAAGAAGCAACTCAAAAAATATTTAAAAATATAATTAGAATTTGCTGTCAGGATAATGAAGAAATACCTCAAAAATATGGTCTTAATAAAAAATTTCAAAGAAAAAGAAAATATCAATTTAGAAAAAAAATACTATCCAAACTGGAGAAAAAAGAAGTATTTTAGAAAAAGAAATAACAATAAAAAACAAAAAAATAACTACTGCCCAAATAAAAAAGAAAATTGCAAGTGTTGGTATTGCCAAGAAGAAGGACACTATACAAATGAATGTCCAAAAAAGAAAGATAAAAAAGACCTTACCAAACAATTAGAAATTGCTAAGTCTTGTTTCATGGAACCATTAGAAGAATCAGATGATAACTTAGACTATATTTTTGAATATGTCTCAGAAACAGACTCAGAGACTGAGCAATAATGCCATATTTATTACTATAAAAATAACAGAAAAGTTTATAAATGCTTTCATAGATACTGGAGCAACACAATGCTTTGCTAATACAAATATAAAACTTGATTGGAAAAAATTAAAGAAACCATTAAGAGTTAGAATAGCCGACAAATCAATACATAAAATTGACCAAAAAGAAATGGTTGAAATATTTATTCAAAATTATAGGTTTATTGTTCCATCCATATACATGATAGATTCTGGGATGGATTTTATCATAGGAAATAACTTCTTAAAACTATATCATCTTTTCGTTCAAGAATTAACATATATAGTTTTAAAAACTCCACACGATTCTTCAATAAATCAAAAATCAAAACGTATAAAGATACCAACTACTACTATAGATAAGATTTTAAAATTTAAAATATTTTCTATATTAGAAATATGCTATTTGAATTTATATTTTCAAATAAATATCCAAAAAAATAATCTTGAAATAAAGATAGAAGAACTTTTGGATGAAGTTTGCGCTGAAAATCCTTTAGATATTAAAAATACAAATAAGGAATTAGTAAGCATTAAACTAAAAGATCCTATAAAAGAAATAAATGTTCCAAATAAAATTCCTTATTCCGCAAGAGATAGAGAAAAGTTCTCATTAGAATGCAAAGATCTTTTAGAGAAAGGAATTATAAGATTAAGTAAAAGTCCTCATGCGGCTCCAGCCTTTTACGTCGAGAACAATAATGAAATTAAAAGAGGAAAACGAAGAATGGTAATAAATTATAAGAAAATGAATGAAGAAACTGTTGGTGATGCTCATAAACTTCCTAGAAAAGATTCTATTTTAGAAAAAATCAAGGGAGCAACTTGGTTTTCATCTCTTGATGCAAAATCAGGATATTGGCAACTTCGTTTAGATGAAGAAACAAAGAAATTAACTGCTTTTACTTGTCCAACAAAAGAATCAACAAGTATGTTGCTCTATGAATGGAATGTTTTACCATTCGGATTAAAACAAGCCCCAGGTATCTATCAAAGATTTATGGAAGAAAATCTAAAAGAACTAAATGAATTTATTTTAGTTTACATTGATGAGATATTAATTTTTACAAAACAGGATAAAGAAGATCATCTTCAAAAATTGTTAATAGTTTTAGAAAGATGTAAAGAAAAATGATTAGTCCTTAGCAAAAAGAAAGCAAAAATTGCAAGACAAGAAATAGAGTTTCTTGGGTTAATTTTATCTACTCAGGGAAAGCTAAAACTTTAACCAAATATTTTAGACAAGGTAAATTTATTTCCTAATAAAATAGAGGATAGAAAACAATTACAAAGATTTTTAGGGTGTATAAATTATATTTCTGATCAAGGATTTTTAAAGAATATAACAGAATACACAAAAAACTTATTTCCAAAAATAAGTACTAAAAAAGAATGGAAATGGGAAGAAAAAGATAGTATGCAAATTCAAAGGATCAAAAAATTATGTGAAAAACTTCCGGAACTCTATATTCCAGTAAAAAATGACTACTTAATAGTAGAAACAGATACTTCAGACATAACCTGGTCAGGATGTCTAAAAGCTAAGAAAGCTATAAAAAGTTTAGAACAAGAAAAAGAATCACTAGATTCTAAATATTCCCCAAAGGAATTACTTTGCAGGTATATTTCAGGGACTTTCACTCCAACAGAACAGAGATATACAATTCATGAAAAGGAAACTCTAGCAGCAATTAAATCTCTTAAAAAATGGAAAATTGATTTATTACCCAAAGAATTTACATTAAGGACAGACTCAAGTTACCTAACAGGTTTCATTCGATACAATTTAAAAGTTGATTATAATCATGGACGATTGGTAAGATGGCAATTATTTTTGTTACAATATCCAATAAAAATTGAATATATTAAGGGTGACAAAAATGTTATTGCAGATACATTAACAAGAGAATGGAGTTCGTCTACAACGCATTAAATCAAGAAATTCAAAAATATCAGCAAGAACTCGAAGAATGCAAGCATTGTCTGCAAATAAGGGCACAGACCCAATCCCTCAAGAAAGCCATTCAAGCAATGGAATCAACACAACAAGCAAAACTATCAGAGTTCAGCCAGCTAAGCATGGTGGACAAACCAGGTAAAGAAAAAATTTCAGAAAATAAAAAAATTACTGAAATTATTAAAAAATCCACACAAGACAAAAAATATTATGTGATTTATAATGGCCCCATGAAAGGAGTATATGATGCCTGGGAAAAAGCAGCACCGTTTACACATCAATTAAAGATAGTTCATAAAGGAGGATTTTCAACACTAGAAGAGGCAAATGAATCCTTCAGGGAATATGAAGCTCTTCATCCAGAACAAACCCTAAAAAGAGCAGATAAAGCTCCGATTCAAGCCCAGAGAACAGGAATAATGAGAAACATTCCTACAAGAGCTGAAATCAAAGAAAAGAAAAGGGTCTGTAGATCAAATCTCAGAGAAATCCTTAATATAGTCCTAAATTGGACTGAAGAAAAAAGGGCAAGTTTGGGATACTATCCTATTGCCAAAGAACAGCTAACAAAGCTGGTTATTTTTCCAGAGGCTTCCCCATTTGACACTTATCAATTTTTCCAGTATGGATTAATTGATACAGTTTTAATTTTTAATGATCTAAAAATTATTAGTGAGTTTCCTGCAGGATTCGTTGATGCAGTAAAGAGATTTAAAAATATGATTGACAATATAAATCCAAGGGATATATCCCTAAAATTTACAAATAGTCAACCTATTTTTAACGAAGAAGAAGAGTGCTTAGTTCCAGCACACCAAGTAATATTCATGTCCGTCTTTCCAGGAAATTTTCAACCAATTGATCAAATTCAAGATTTAGCAATCTACAGTCATGAAGGAAGACTAGCCAGCACATTAGCAAGGGTTTTTGAAAGAAGTCAAAAAATAACGAGGGAATCTCATACAAGAATTAATTATAAAAGCAGAAATACTATGCTTGTGTCCAGTAAAAGAAATGAAATTGAAGAAAGAGAGATGAGACTCTTGGTGGAATTTGAATCTGCATTCTATAATCTATCTGGACTCTTAGAAAAACTCCCTGAAGGGATAAAAAGGAATCTCTGCTATTTGATAAAAGACAGAGAAGACCACAAGTGCCAGCTATGTGCCTCAGAAATATCTGAAGAAAGCAATAATGAAATGGAATCCACCCACATGATAAAAGAAGAGGACAGTACATCCACCCACATGATAAAAGAAGTGGACAGTGCATCTGAAGCATCCCTCAACATTATTGTATAATGACATAAGCGCTTAGGTCATAGAGCACCAACAATGTAGCTGGTGCAAGATAATAAAACAATGACGTAAGCAATGACGTCATAAGAAGGGTAAGGATGGGAATTGTCCATCAGACCCAACCATTATAAATAGAGTGCTTAGGCAATTGAAGAAGCATCAGAAAATAGAAAGCAGAAGGCTAAGAGTACTCATATGCTAGGAGAGCAAGGAGGAAGCTGCCGAGGCGATTCTGTAGTCTGACAAAAGAATTCCCTTAGGAAAAAATAGTTTTAAACTCCCCTCTAGAGTTAATATCTATAATCTCCCCTCTGGAGATAAAAACATCTTATGTAAAATATACTAATAAAGGAAGTTTTTCTCCAGAAAGGTACGCCTTTATCCTAATCTCTTAATTATGAATTATTTAGAAAGCTTAGAATTAACGGAAGAATCTGATTATTATAGATTAACTGCTTTATTAGATAATGAAAAACAGGCTGTTCTAAAAATAGAACTAAATCTCAAATCAAATGAAAATTTTAATAAACAAAATCTTTTAAAAGAAGTTTTTAATAGAAAAAATATAATATACTATGGAAAAATTCAACTTGAATCCCCTGTAAAAATAAAATCTGCTAATGGAGAACTTGAAATAGCCTTGATAAATGATGAAGAATTAAGTAAACAGACTGAGAAAATCAAGGATCAACAGAAGATATCTAAAATTGGATGGATTCATATTAGTACTATACAAGTTTTAATTAAATCTACATATATGAAAGGAATTAATTCACCAATAAGTTTAGCAATCTGTGATAAAAGAATTACTGATGACCCAATAGATCAAATAATTAGAATTGTTCATGGAAATTTAGCAAATGTAAATGTTAAATTTAATGCCCATCTTGGATATGTCATACCTCTATCAACCGAAAATCTTGGTAGATCTATAAGTTTAGCTTATAAATTTCATAGAAAAAGTTTAATAGAACAAGATGATGAACCATTTTCAATTACATATGCAATAAATTATGCTTTAACGAATAGTCATCATAGTATAATATTTAAAAATAGAGAAAGAATTTATGTTGATGAATTATTTCAGAAAATTGTAAAAACAAAAATACCAAAATATAAAGCTATTGAAAACCCAGTCCTATTACTAAAAGAACCATCAGGAAAATTAATTTCATCGAATTTTCAAATAAGAGAATCTAAAATCAATAGTCCTTTAAGTTTATCTAAATTAAAAATTAAAGAAGAAAACTCTGAAATAAAAGAATTAACAAAAAAGGTCCGAAAAATTAAATGAAACCCTAAATACTAAATTATGACAATAAATAAGGAAGAAATATATGTAACTTATCAAGATAAGAAACAATAGCTTTTTGAAAGAGAAAATCGTTTGAATTATTTGCAGTTTTCTGAAATAAATCAAAGAGCATTTAAAGCTTTAAAAATAATCTATAACAAGTTAAAAAAGGAAGTTGAAGAGCTAGAAAAATTAATAGAATCTCTGGAAAATAGTGATGAATCAATGATAGAGTTTGCAGAAATTCTAAAATAAATAAAGATAAACAAGAGAAAATGTAAAAATAAAAGAAATTTTGAACTAGTAATAGATAATCATTTAACAAATACAAGAGAAATGATTAAATACTCTAGATTATGAAGTTGCAAATTATTGAATCTATACAAATTATAAACTTATTCGAAAAGTTAATAGAAATTTTGTAAAAAATTGGTATCAGAGCCAAGTTAACGATTAAAGGTAACACTTTCTCTTTAAGCAACACTTATAATGATACGCTTTTAAAGCAATAACAACCACAAGATGGAAAACGTCTTTACAAAAAGTTGAAATTGGCAACTTTATCGTAGCATCCACCTTTATAATAAGCAATCACTGAACCATTAGCCATATGAACAACAATAAATTTAATTAAAAAAAACTAAGATAAATTAAATGCAATATGATTTATAGTTCCTAAATTAATGATCTAAAAATTATTAAAATTAAAATTGCAAGAGGTGAATGGATAAATAAAAAAGTAAGGAGAAAGTACATTTATTTATTATTTTTTTATAATTTAAATGAAATATTTTTTTATAAAATTAAAAAGAATGATAAATAAATGTATTGATACATTCACATTTGATTTTGTGTTTTTAGTGTTCGTACTTATTCTCTAGATTATCGAATTTATTCTTGTAGTGCTGTTATGTAGAATATTTCGTTAATTATTTAACTTTGACATCACAATGGAACTACATTAAAATTAAATGAAACTTTTTTGAATTCAAATAGAACACTTTAAACCTTAAGACTTAAGGAGCAAAATATGATTATACTCAAACGTAGGAGACCAATTTAATACTTTACCCTATTTTTGATACTATAAATTCTTATGCTATATTTTTATAGTTATGTAAAATTAATTATTATAATTTATTTATTAGATATATTTTAATAAAAATTAAAGATAATAGTCATAAATACAATGGTTATTAAATATATTCTTTCATGAATATAATGACTATATTAAATGCATTGTTTGTATATATATCTCTCTCTAATACTTATAAACAACTTGGAGTAAATTACTCATATTTGACAACCATTTCACTTTTGGAGGTTAAAGATTCTTTGTTGGTTATATAGTAAGATTAAGCAATGTATGGACATTCTTTTGATGTGGTTTTTGATGTTGACTTAAAATTCTCATAACGAAGTTTTAATTGCAATGTGATAATAGGTAGTTCTAAGAAGAAATATTGGAATCTTTTTGATTTCATAAGTATCATACCAAATCCCATCAATTGAATTGCTTTTTCGAGAAATACGAGACATCTATTGAGAACGAATCAAATCAGATGGTTCTATTTCTCAATTTTTTCAACTTCGGTTTCGTAGGAGCAAGTCATAAAGATTGAGAAAAATCGGTCATTCACAACCACTGATGAAGGATTCTTCGGGTGTTCGTGGTGCGGTTTGATTCGATTTTTTAAAAAAAAATCATCCGATCCAATGTTATATTAATTATGCGGTTCGGTTTGGTTCGACTTTTTTATTAAGACTATCCGAACCAAACCAAACCAATTAAATTTGGTTTGGTTCGGTTCGATTTGTTCGGTTTTTGCATTGTTTTGAAAACCTATCCTATTCTAATCATCAAATCATATCTAGGGTACTAAAATAATTAACAATTTCGCAAAATCAACAATGGAACAATGATCAACTTGACTTATAAATCACTAACAAATTAGCAGAAACACAACAAATTAAAATCATTAGCAAGTTGCAAAAACAGGGAAATAGATGGAACAATAATCAACCTGAACTGAATCAAGAAAGTAAAGAAATACAACCAAACTAATTCCAAAAATTTTACAAAAATGGTGCACCAATTCCAAACTAAATCAAGAAATACAACCAAACTAATTCCAAAAATGTTCATGTGGTGCACCAATTCCACAAGTTCTTCCTCTTTCACTTTCTCCTTTCCTGCATTAACATTAAATAAACAAAACGTTTAGAATCAACCCAAACCAGAATTTTCCTAAATCAAAACAGAACAAAAATTTCAAAATTAAAAAAGCAAAATCATAATCAACCTTATACCAGAATTTTGCAAGAAAGTAAAGAAATATAACCAAACTAATTCCAAAAATTTTGCAAAAATGGTGCACTAATTCCAAACTAATCAAGAAATAGAACCAAAAAAAGCAAAATCAGAATCAACCTTAACCAGAATTTTCCTAAATCAAAACAGAACAAAAAATTCAAAATTAAAAAGGCAAAATCAGAATCAACCCTAAACCAGAATTTTCCTAAATCAAAACAGAACAAAAATTTCAAAATTAAATCAACCCTAAACCAGAATTTTCCTAAATCAAAATAGAACAAAAATTTCAAAATTAAAAAAGCAAAATCAGAATCAACCCTAAACAAGAATTTCCCTAAATCAAAACAGAACAAAAATTTCAAAATTAAAAAAGCAAAATCGGAATCAATAAATTAAAATCAATAAAAAGACTAAACCAGAATTAATAAAAATAGAATCGGAACAAAAAAAACTACCTGAGACTTAGGCTCCATTGTAGAGGACGACGGGGGTGACGGCGGCGACAACGAACCAAGGACCAGAGAGACTGGACAGATCAACGACGAACGAGAGATGGACGATAAACGGCGGTTGCTTCAATTGCGTCTGGTGCGTGCTGCTGCGGTTCGTCGAAGAAGACAGCGGCTGTTGGTTCGTGGAGGTGACGGCTGTTGGAGAGGTGGTGTGTGGAGCTGTCGAGCTGAAGGAGAAAGAGAAGCGCTACAAGCTACGAGGAAGAGAGAGGAAGAGAAAAGAGCCGCGCCGCCGCGATGGTGCTGTCCGGCGGCGTCGATGGCAGAGAAGAAGAAGGAAGAGATTCCGCTGAGATTCGGCACTACAAAGGTTGAGAGAGAGGGCTCGAGGGAGTTAGGGTTTCTGCTAGGGATGGCTATTGGCTGTGACTAGTTTAGGAGGGAGGCTGCTTTTATAGCAGGATTTTTAATAACACCGGTTCGGTTTGGTTCGGTTCGATTTTTTCTACCAAAACCGAACCGAACCGCAAAAAACTGCAAATCATTTTTTTTCGATTTTTTCGGTTTTTGGTTTGTTTGGTTATCGATTTTTTTTGTTCGATTGATCGGTTTTGTTCGAATTGGATCGGTTTTGAACACCCCTAATAATAGGTATATTTTTTAAGAAGGCTGAACTAGTCATGAACGCATTTTACATCCACAGACTTGAACTTGACTAGGGGGAGGGTGGTAGAATAGGTCGAATTTATTGAGTTAACCGTAAAAAAAGATGAGTCAGAGTGATATTTTGGACTCCAATTTTCAAAAACTACCAAGGACGCGAGTTTTAGCGGGCTAGAAATATTATTTTTGCTTTTTGTTGTTGTTTTAAAGAGTATTTTAGTCAATTTACTAGTATCATATCAATTTAAAATTAAGAGAATTAGGTTCATACAATACCACCACAACATTTGAACTTTCTTTTTTGAGTAAAGACCCAATCCGGTCTTTGTCCATTTTCACGAAGGACAAAGCGATCCCTGTCCAAAAAAAAAGGACACTTCGACCCTCGACCTTTTTATTTTGGGACAATATGGTCTCTCTGTTAAAAAATTCATTAAATAATAATAAAAATTAGTTTTGTGGAGGGTTTTATTTGTATTTTGTGGGGGTTTTAAACCCCCACAAAAATCTTTTCAACAATATAACCAATTACTACCACTACTACCATTATCTTTTTCATCCTCATTATTATCACTCTTACTTCTATTATTTTTATTGTGTAACCATATTTTATCATCATCATTATCTCTTCTACCGTCATCATCACCAATACCAATATTATCAACATTAAAGTTTTCTTCTTTTATTTCTTATTCCATGTTATTTTTTTCCTTTAAAAGGTATTATACTATAATTACTTTTAGTTTGTGGCATCATTTTTATCAATGGTTTTTCTTCATTTAACCACCATTGATGAAGGAATTTTTTAAAAACAAAGTTATTAATAGTTTGTGGAGGTTTAAAACCCCCACAAAATACAAATAAAACCCCCACAAAATTAATTTTTATTATAATTTAATAAATTTTTTAACAGAGGGACCGTATTGTCCCATAATAAAAAGATTGAAGATCGAAGTGTCCCTTTTTTTTGGACAGAGATCGCTTTGTCCTTCGTAAAAATGGACGAGGATCGAATTGGGTGTTTACTCTTCTTTTTTTAATATTTGGTTTAGATAGGTGCTATTTTTTAGATGACCCATTATGTATTTTGTACTAAACTGAGGCATCGCAACTTTAATTTTTTTTTAATTCATTAAAATAATAAAATGATGACGATGTTTTCTATTTTTAAAATAGAAAAAAAATGGCGGTGCCGCTCTCTATTTTAATAAATTAAAAAATATAAAAAAATACGATGCATTTTGTACTTTAATAATTTTTAAAATTTTAAAAATACTTTTTAATAAAAACGTCAATGACGTTTTTTCTAAATTAATTAAAAAAACTTTTTAAACAAAATGTCAATGGTCTTTTAAAAAATAAAGGGTAAATTATAGAAAATACACCAAATAATTTAACACTGATAAAAATATACTTAAATTTTGTTATCAACAAAAATACTTTTAAATAACTTTAAAATATTATAAAAATGTCCAATATTAAATATGTATTTTCAAAAAATGTTTTAGAAACTAAATTTTGATGCAATTTTTGCAAGTATGATTAGAAAAATAAAATATTTTTATCCTTAAAATTTGGTAATTTTTCACTAAATATATATTTTTTGTGATTTTTTTTGTCAACAATTAATAATACTTTTAGAAAAAAAATATCGAGATCAAAATTTTATCCAATTTTTTGTGTGTGTATTTTTTAAATAGTTATCTAAATATTCCTATAAAATTTTGGATTAAATGCATAAGCAGTTTGTCAAATATAAAAGTCGTTTGTCACTTAAAAAATAATTATTTGAAGGTATTTTTGTTGATAACAAAATTCGAGTGTAGTTTTGTCAGCAAGAAATTATTCGGGTGCATTTTTATTAGTTTACCCAAAAGTAAAAAATTCCTACACCAGAATAAAACACACCTAAAGCCAAATAATCTGGCATAGTTGTCAAAATCGAACCGGTGATTAAACTAATCAAATTATTGGTTTACTGGTTTATTGGTTCAACCAATAAGTTACTGGTTGAACCAGTAGAACCGGTTCTAAAGGTTCTTGATGGCGTAAAGAAGGGGATTAAATCTATGACCTTCTTTAAAACTTAATTAATAAAGCCTCAAACAAGAGCTTATAACTTAGCTTCTGTTTGGTCTGCATATTGGATTATGCAGGAGACAATTTCATTTTGTCTCATGAATCGTGCAAAAACAGAATCAAAGCAGGGAAGAAGAAAATCACACAGCCATGTATCCTGATTCAGTTGCCTAGTGCAATGCAACCTATATCCAGTCTCCACCACAATGTTGGTAGAATTTTCACTATCTTTTCAAGTATTACATACACCAATCCCAAGGACTCAACATAATCCTATCAGAAACACATCAAGTTTCAACATAAACTTGATTTGGCTGTGTAACTTGCTAGACTCAACACACTAAATGCTTACCCAACTTAGTAAGAGATACTTCTCAGGTACATGACACAAAACAGAATTACAACCAAAAGAATTCTAAAATCACTCTTGGCTTTTTTCTCCACGACTCCAAGTATTTCTCTCAGCCTTTTCTCCCAATGGCTTTTTCTCAATGCCTCTCTTTCTTGCCTTTTATCACTGAATGAATACAAAGAAAGATACAACATTGAAATAGAAATATAAATAGTAAACTATGAAGGAGATGATGATTCACAGCCTTTATGCTATAAGTTGAACCGGATTCAACTTTCTCGGATGAAACTTTCCATCTTGGCGGAATGTTTCTTTTATGTAGAAACACTATCCAAAATGTTGAACTCTCACAGGGAAGCTCTCAATAAAACTCAGATTCTTGTTCTCTCTCTCTTTGTCTTCAGATGAAAATTATTTTCCTTTTTGTATCTTCCTTGAGCCACGGCTAGGATTTCCTTCTCCAAGGTCAACTTCTTGGTCTTTGAACCAGCTGTAATCCTTTTTTTTCTTTATTTAGACCACAAAATTAAGGATTTGAAGTCTGATTTTGGGCTTAACCGAGGAGGTACATGCAGCAGCAACTTGCTTGCTCAGTGAGGTTTTTAAATCGCAACCCTTAGATTTGTGCTTTGACTCCAAGAAATATTTTCAACTATTGAAGCAATTGACTTGCATGTTAAAGGAAACAAATTACCTTTAACTTTTCTGAACTCTGCTTAGCTTGCTTTTGCTTAACTTGATTTGACATTAGCTTTCTTAATTAGCTTTTCTTTCTTCTAATTTGGTGTTTGAATGGAAAAGTGAAGCTTCCTTTCTTCTCTATTGTTTACCTGAAGTGAACTTAGCTGAAGCTTAGGATTTCTTTACTTTTGGCATGATTAGCATTGGGTTGGATTGATGATTCAATTTCCATTCAGCAGCCTTGGAATCACTTTGTTTTTTGTATTTAGGCTACTTGTCTTCATATTGGGCTGTACTAATGATTTTGACTTGGGTCTGTATACTGATAAACCCCATTTGTAGGGTTTATCTTGTAGTGATTTTAGGGGATTCTATAACCTTTTACCCACATTTATGTTATGAAATAGCACGGTTTTGTATATTCTCCTTTAATTGTGCTTAAGAGTGAAAACATGCTTTTTAGGTCTTAAAATAGCTAAATATAATTTACCTTGATTCCATTATATGCCTTGATATGTTTGTCAAGTGATTTCAGATTTAGGAGGCAAAGATTGGATCAAGGGAATGAAGAAAAAAAGCATGTAAAGTTGGAGAACTCATGAAGAAATGATGGAACCAAAAAGCTGTCAAGTCTGACCTCTTCGCACTTAATTGACCATAACTTGAGCTACAGAAGTCCAAATGATGCGGTTCTAGTTGGGTTGGAAAGCTAACATCCGGGGCTTTGAAATGATATAAATTTTGCCATATGTTGCTTCGCGTTCAGGGGCGCGCACGCACACTTTGCGCGCGCGCGCCGATTCTGTCCGTGGCCCACTTTAATGAAATCGTCCCCAGCGGTTTTAGGAGCCTTGTAGGCCTAATCCAACTCATTTCTGATGCTATTTAAGTCAAGTATTGAAGGAGAATCAATATACTTTGGATACTTGTCATCATTAGTCATAGTTTAGTTTTAGAAGTAGTTAGAAGTAATTTTTAGAGAGAGAAGCTCTCACTTCTCTCTAGAATTAGGATTAGGAATTATGGTTAGATTAGGATCTCATAGTTCTAGGTTTAATTCAAGTCTCCTTCTACTTCTACCTTCAATTGATGATTGCTACACTTTGGTTCTTCTCTCTATCCTTATTCTCTTGTTGTAATTTCTCTTATTTTGTTTCTAGGTTTTGTAATTGAGATACTCTTGTTCTCTTTGTTTTCTTTTGACGGTTTAGAATTTCACAAATGAAATCTCGTTGAAGTATAGTCTCTAAACCAACAATAATCCTCTCATACAAATTTTTTTTTGTCACAAGTACAAACCCCTAAAATCTATAAACCGAAGTATTTAAACCTCGGGTCGTCTCTCAAAGGACTTGCAGGGTAGTGTTCTCGTTATTGGTTATGGACTTGTTTATTTTGGGGTTTTGGATGAGAAATATGAATAGTAAATGGTAAGAAAACTTTATTAACAAAATGGTCTTGGCAAGGTTTGGTTGTCAAGGGTCTTCATCATTATCACTAGCCACAAGTATGGTAACAACAATTAAGGAAATCACAATTATCATGAATTATCTCAAATTGCATTATTAAAAGAAAATAAAGAGAACAAGAGTATCTCAATTACAAAACCTAGAAACAAAATAAGAGAAATTA
>NC_029772.3:57736288-57742477 GCF_000817695.3 Arachis duranensis | reverse complement strand
TAGAGAGAAGTGAGAGCTTCTCTCTCTAGAAACTAATTCTAACTACTAAACTAACTAAACTATGACTAATGATTAAAGTATGTAAAGTATGTTGATTCCCCTTCAATCCTTGGCTTAATTAGCATCAGAAATGAGTTGGATTGGGCCTACAAGGCTCCTAAAACTGCTGGGGACGATTTCATTAAAGTGGGCCACGGACAGAATCGGCGCGCGCGCGCAAAGTGCACGTGCGCGCCCCTGAACGCGAAGCAACATATGGCAAAATTTATATCATTTCGAAGCCCCAGATGATAGCTTTCCAACCCAACTGGAACCGCATCATTTGGACCTCTGTAGCTCAAGTTATGGTCAATTAAGTGCGAAGAGGTCAGGCTTGACAGCTTTTTGGTTCCATCATTTCTTCATGAGTTCTCCAACTTTACATGCTCTTTCTTCATTCCCTTGATCCAATCTTTGCCTCCTAAATTTGAAATCACTTAACAAACATATCAAGGCATCTAATGGAATCAAGGTATATTTAGCTATTTTAAGATCTAAACAGCATGTTTTCACTCTTGAGCACAATTAAAGGAGAATATACAAAACCATGCTATTTTATTGAATAAATGTGGGTAAAGGGTTATAAAATCCCCTAAAATCAATACAAGATAAATCATACAAATGGGGTTTATCAACCTCCCCACACTTAAACCAAGCATGTCCTCATGCTTAAGCCAAGAGAGAAACAAAGGGTATCCTCATGCTTAAGCCAAGAGAAAGCAAAGGGCATCAACATTTTTATTCAATGTAAATAAACTATATGCAACCTAAACTATATGTAACTAAATGCGAAATGGTTTTACCTACTTGGTTAAAAATAAATCAATCCTCCAAGTCATATATGCACAAGTAGGGCCAAGATCATATAATGATTCATGAGTCCTACCAATTGAAGTATAAACATGAAGTTTACATAGACTTGCAAGAAGAATGCTCGTGAAAGCCGGGAATCAAGGAATTGAGCATCGAACCCTCACCGGGAGTGTTTGCACTCTAGTCGCTCGGTGTTTGGGGTTGATTCTCTCAATTCTCCCCTAATCATGCTTTCCAAGATTTGTTTATCTTCTAGCTATCAACAATTATTCAATGCATGCATACATGTATCATGAGGTCTTTTCTTTAGGTTGTAATGGGGCTAGGGTCAAGGTAGGATCATATATGGCTAGTGGACTTAGGATTTGAATCTTTGGTTAACTTAAACTTTCCCACCTAACCTATATAATGACCTATACAATTAAGTACTAATCTAACTACCCATTCCTCACTTTTTCACATACTCATGCATTTTCTTTTCATTTCACAACACTTATGCGTTGATTTTTATTGAGCTTCACTTTGGGGCATTTTGTCCCCTTTATTGCTTTTCTTTCTTTCTTTTTCTATATACATCTTTTTCTTTTCTTTTATTTTCTTTTTCTTTTTCACTTTTATTTCTTTTTTTCTTTTCATTTTTCTTTTTCTTTCAAACTATACACACGAACATCAATGCATAAGGGCTAAGCGTAGGCTCAAATTAGCTAACAAAGGAATATAAAATGTTGGCTATTTGGATAAGTGAGCTAATGAAATGATGGCCTCAATCATATAAATGCATGAATACAAGGAATAATAGGACATATAGATTCAAACAAATCAAAGGTTACAATCATAGAAAGAGAACAATTACACACAAGAAGGAAAATAAGTGGTTATAAGATGTAACCACACAATTAGGCTCAAAACTCACATGCTTGTGTTCTTAGCTCAAAAACCATGTTCCAAAATAAATTCTTTCAAGCAAGTTCCACAAACTTTCTTTTTCAAATTGGTAGGGTGCCCTAAAACAGTTTCTTGGAAGGGAAATCATCACCCTAACCAAGTAGTCATAATAAGAAAGAAGTGGTAAAAATATGTACAAATTCTAACTAACAAGCAACCTATCATGCAATGCAATAGCTAATCTAACAAAGAAAATAAAAAATTTGGTGTTGAAAAGGAAATTTTTACCCATGGAGATCGGTCGACGACCTCCCCACACTTGAAGATTGCTCCGTCCTCGGTGCATGCAAAGAAGAGCAAGGTGGATGGGTTGCTACAATTGATGAGCTTCTTCGAAAGGTTGTGCGGATGACTTGTTCGTTGCCCCATTTAAAAGCCTTTCCGTTTCCTCCTTTCTTGGTGGCCAGCCTAAAAGGAGAGAAAAAGAAAGAAAATTAAGCCTACAACAAAGATATCAAAGTAAATAGAACATAGGCGGGGGCTAATGCAAAATAAGAGTATGATTCTCTAGTAAATGGTAGCTACAACATGTGAGTGAGAAATCAATATAAGCAAAAGGCATATCAACAGATATTTGATGCAAGAGTAAAGTTAAAGCATGGTGAGTATATTGAGCATTAAGATCAAATAAGAATTGACACAAACAAGATTAGTGATACGCATGAAAGCAATTGATTCTATCCTAACTCATTGATGAAGAAGCACAAAAACAAAGGATAATGAGTTAGGAAGGACTAAAGCACTACCTTGTGTGTGGAACAAAACATTTCAATTAATGTTAAACAGGTCACAAAGCACCAAGATAAAGCAAGAGAGTCTCAATAATTGAGTATAAGACTTCAACACCATTATTGAAATGACTTAAAAAAAAAAACGAAAACATGCTACAAAAACTAAATGAAAATGGGAAGAGTAGAAGTATGCGAATGTGATAAGCAAAAGAAAATGGAAGGGGAGAAAAAAAAACTTTTTTTTTACCGACGCGTACGCGTCATGCGCGCTTACGCGTCGATGTGCATATTGGTTGAAGGACGCGTACGCGCCAGGTGCGCACACGCGTGCATCGAGTTAGGCCGGAGGCATAATGTCGGCCCAAGTCTGGCACAACTCTCGGGTAAAAGTACCAGGAGTGTGGATCGTGCAATCGACACGTGCGCGCACAGTGTGCGTGCGCGTGCATGCCAATTTAAGATCATGTGCGCGTACGCGCCAAGTGCGCGCACGCGTGCACAGACTTGTGCCTTAGGCCTAATGTTCGCACAGTGCAGGCCTAACTCTCAGGTTTTTGGCTGGAGGTGAAATTTTGCATCCACGCGTATACGTACAGTGCGCGTCCGCGTGGATGGTCAAAAAATGCTCAGGTGCGCGTACGCATTAGGTGCGCGCACGCGTGGATGGTGTTCTGTTTTTCAAAATTTTTCTAAGTTCTTACGCGCGGGAGGTGCTCTGTTTTTCAAAATTTTTCTATGTTTTTGCACCAATCCAAGCATTCCAAACCTCCAAACAGCTACCAAAACACCCTAGAACCTTATTCAACATACTATACTACTAACTAAACTCAATAAAACAATAAAAACAAGAAATTAAACTAATTCTATCAATATTTACAAAAGATAAAAATGAAAATGAGAATCTACCTACAATGGCAACTCAATTCACTTATTAAACAAAACTAAAAGAGAATGGACAGAGTTTACCATGGTGGGGTGTCTCCCACCTAGCACTTTTAGTTTAAGTCCTTAAGTTGGACATTTTGAGGAGCTTATTGTCATGGTGGCTTATGTTTGTGCTCATCCTTGAATCTCCAAGGATCTTTGCTTCTCAATTGGTTGACAGAATTTCCAACCATCTTCACCAAACTTGGGTGAGGTTCTCCCCAAGATATGAGCTCCCAAAATTGGTCTTCATGTTGTGATCCGGGATCCCATATCTTATTTTCACACCCATCTTCTAGTTGATCATCATGATTCAACTTGGGTGGTAGGCATATAGAATTCTCCTTTATGCACCAAATTCTCCTTCTAGACCCATACAATTTAGCATTCCTCCAACCATAGTATTTATGCCTTGAGGGTTTAACCTTAATGAGCCTAACATTCTTTTTCCAACCATTACACCACTCCCTCTTACTCTTAACTCCACAAAGAGCTCTAAGTTGACCATCATTTTCAATCAACCCATATTCAAGTGAGAAAGTGAAGCTTAGGGATAGAAATTTTACCCACTTGAATGTTACGTTAGGTGATGGTGGCTTGGGAAGGGGGGCCTCCCCACACTTAGCCATTGCGATGTCTACGCTCTTGTGCTCTTCCCTTGTAACTTCCACCTCTTGACAACTTATATCAACTTCAATCTCTTCCTCTTGGTAGCTTCCTTCCAATTTAATATTTTCTTCGTGGCTTACCAAGGGTATGGGAGGTGAGGTATCTTCTTCCTTACCCTCTATATCAAGCTCAATGGGAGAGGATTCAATTGTGGATAGGAACTCATCAATAATTGAATCCATCTCTTGATCAACCTCTTCAAAGTCTTCAACTATAATATGCTTTGGAGGTTGCGCACCCTCCTCAACATCAATGTCAAGCTTCTTGGAAGAGTTTTCCATGATGCTACATTCCCATGGACTCTCAACGTCTCCTAAATCTTCAACCACTTCTTCCTTTTCTTCAATAACCATAGGCTCCTCCAATTGTTCTAATACAAAATAGCCTCCCTCATTTTCCACCGGGTTTTCCAATCCCTCCTTCATGCTATGATCTTCAATGGATTCTTCACATGTGGCCACGGAAGCACCTTGAGTGTTCAAAAATTTGTGGGCTAAGGTAGACACTACCTTGGTCAAGTTAGTCACAAACTCTAGGGTTTTCCTTTGCATATCTGCTTGTCCTTGAAGTAGCAATATGAGAGAGTCATCTATTGGGGCTTGAGGTGGATAAGAGGGTTCATTATTTTGGAGAGAGGGTTTATAGTAGGAAGGTGGTTCTTCTTGGTAAGGGTATGGAGATGGTGTGCATTGAGGTGGTTCTTGAGAGTAATTGTGTTGGAATGGTGGTGGTTCCATGTATGGTTCATATGGCTCATAAGGTGGTGGGTATGGTGGATAAGAATTGGGGTCATATGGAGGGTTTTGGTGATATGGGGCTTGTGAGCAAGGTGGTTCAAAATCATGTTGAGGAGGTAGTTCATAGGCATGTGGTAGTGGTTGTTGACAATCACAATAAGGGTTACCACATCCATTAGATTGATATGCATTAGGATAAGAGTTATACCCATAAGGAGTTGGAGGTTGTTGCCAAGAAGGTTGATCAATCCCTTGAGGCTCTTCCCATCTTTGATTGTGCCCAAATCCTTGATGCATTTTACCATTGTAGTTCCCATTTTTTACAACATAATTTGAGCCAAACTCATAGCCAAAGTGAGGATGAGAATTCATAATAGCAAAGAGAAACAAAAATTAACAAAATAAGCAACAAAGTCCTAAACCTAACAAACACTAACAAACAAGCAAAAGACAAACATATTCACAATATTCACAATAACCAATAATGAAACACCATTGCAAGTCCCCGGCAACGGCGCCATTTTGATGATTGGATTTTTGACGGTTTAGAATTTCACAAATGAAATCTCGTTGAAGTATAGTCTCTAAACCAACAATAATCCTCTCATACAAAAATTTGTTTGTCACAAGTACAAACCCCTAAAATCTATAAACCGAAGTATTTAAACCTCGGGTCATCTCTCAAAGGACTTGCAGGGTAGTGTTCTCGTTATTGGTTATGAACTTGTTTATTTTGGGGTTTTGGATGAGAAATATGAATAGTAAATGGTAAGAAAACTTTATTAACAAAATGGTCTTGGCAAGGTTTGGTTGTCAAGGGTCTTCATCATTATCACTAGCCACAAGTATGGTAGTTGCAAGGATTAATCCCACTTAGTCATCCTTAAATCAATTAACAAAGGAAAGTCAAGTGAGTTATATCAATCCTAGTCCATAAATCCTAGCTTTCCACTAATTGGATTAATGAGGGCTAGAGTTAATGTCTATCAACTATCAATCAATTGGACACTAGTGACTCAAGAAATCCTAAGTTACCTTCTCAAGCCAAGAACATAAAATTCTAGTCTAACATTCTTCCAAGCATTTAATCAAACACTTGGAAGGCACAAAAGAAAAGTATAGTAAATCACAACAAGTATGAATTCTAACTACAATTGAATACAACGAATTAACAACAACAATTAAGGAAATCACAATTATCATGAATTATCTCAAATTGCATTATTAAAAGAAAACAAAGAGAACAAGAGTATCTCAATTACAAAACCTAGAAACAAAATAAGAGAAATTACAACAAGAGGATAGGGATAGAAAGAAGAACCAAAGTGTAG
>NC_029772.3:57731205-57736154 GCF_000817695.3 Arachis duranensis | reverse complement strand
TAGAGAGAAGTGAGAGCTTCTCTCTCTAGAAACTAATTCTAACTACTAAACTAACTAAACTATGACTAATGATTAAAGTATGTAAAGTATGTTGATTCCCCTTCAATCCTTGGCTTAATTAGCATCAGAAATGAGTTGGATTGGGCCTACAAGGCTCTTAAAACCGATGGGGACGATTTCATTAAAGTGGGCCACGGACAGAATCGGCGCGCGCGCGCAAAGTGCGCGTGTGCGCCCCTGAACGCGAAGCAATAGATGGTAAAATTTATATCATTTCGAAGCCCCGGATGTTAGCTTTCCAATCCAACTGGAACCGCATCATTTGGACTTCTGTAGCTCAAGTTATGGTCAATTAAGTGCGAAGAGGTCAGGCTTGACAGCTTTTTGGTTCCATCATTTCTTCATGAGTTCTCCAACTTTACATACTTTTTCTTCATTCCCTTGATCCAATCTTTGCCTCCTAAATTTGAAATCACTTAACAAACATATCAAGGCATCTAATGGAATCAAGGTAAATTATATTTAGCTATTTTAAGATCTAAAAAGCATGTTTTCACTCTTGAGCACAATTAAAGGAGAAGTTATAAAACCATGCTATTTCAATGGATAAATGTGGGTAAAAGGTTATAAAATCCCCTAAATCAAGCACAAGATAAACCTTACAAATGGGGTTTATCATACAAGATAAACCATACAAATGGGGTTTATCATATACTAACAACATCATCAAACCCACTTGGGTTATTAACCCAAATTCAACATGTTTGTCATCATCATTTTTGTTATTTATTTACTAAACTCAACAATCTCACCCTTAATGAAAAGACATAATATTTAAGGTGATAATCAAAGGAATTAACATAGACAAGTTTTAGAAAATTCCCTTTGATGATACCATGTAATTTTGGTGTGCTCTTCCTTTCTTTCATAATGATTGTTCCCCCTTAATGTATGCTCTTCTACAATTTTCTGTTTGTACTCATAGAGAACACAACTATACAAGACAAGCAAATGTTGCATTGAATTATCTTGAATAGCAACATTGTCAGCAGCTCAAGCAAATGTGATTCAGTATATTTAAAATAGACATATAAGCACGAAGCATTATCAACAACTAAGATAATACTTAACACAAGTGTATGACAAACACAAGTTCAAAACTAAAGCAACACTATTTTAGTTCAGACCACAACCACATCATCTATCTATACTACTCCCTATTTTATCATCAAGAGAGGAAATAACTTCTAGTTCAAGCCTACACAAAAGCTGTTAATCCTTAAAGTTCACATAAGTGGAATTTAAAATAAGTAAAAAGTAAAGTTATACAGTCATCCAGAAATAAAATAGTGTCTAAAACTAAATTATTTTATGAAACAAAGAGCAATAAAACAGAAGTCTTCATCAGGAGATAGTTCTAGGCATTTGAGCAATCCTCTTTAGAGTCCAGTGATTCTTCTTGATATGTGGCCATGGTGTCACCCTCATGTATATTGTCCACATATTTAAGGAGAACAACAACTTTATCTCTTGATTTCCTCAAGGCATTTCCATTCTTTATCGCAAGCTTTTGTTTTTGTTGGCTTGTGGAAATGAGATAGTTAGACAGATTCACAAACTCCTACAAAACATCTTTAATAACTCCGTAAAGGAGTGATTTGTGACTAATAGAGGCAGATGTTCCAGAGATTGAATGAGGGGAGATGTCATCAAGTTCATCTTCATCATCATTAATGACCACCTTTTCAGTTCTTGTAGGTCCTTTCTTTTGCTGTTTCACTGCACCACCCCGTTTTAGGTAAGAGCTTCTATTTTCAAAGGTCTCATTGGTTAGGTCAACACCAAATTGTTCAAGAATGCAAGTTAGAAACATGTCGTAAGAAAGAGAAACATTCTTGTCACTCCTTATGCAATCATGCATATGCCTCATTGTAACATCCTACCACACAGAGCTTTACGCTTAAGTCATAAAACAGAGGTGGTGAGGTATTACGACCTCTAAAATAAAATATATACATAGCAATAGTTGAAAAAAATTCATATCAAGGAGCCTTGAAGGAAAGCTTAAGCCAAAGAGTCGCAAAATGAAAAGCACACCGCTCACGTAAACAGAAACTTGGATAGGAAGAAAAGTGAAGATATATATACATAAAGAGTAGAATTTCAAAAGATACAAAATATCAAGCTTCAGGCTCGACTTGCAAAGCCAAGACCGACTAGAGAATATTTACATACATATATATACATCCCAAATATCCCAAAATACATAAAGTAAGCACCTATTTCTCTATAGCCTCTAGAAGGATCAAACATAAGCATAAACGGAGAAGAGTTCCTCTCGACCTGCATCTGAAAAGCAACAATATATGTATGGAATGAGAACCAGGGTTTTTAGCATGATCATGGTGCCAACATAGGTAATATATAAGATCCAGAAAAGCCAGAGGCAATCTAGAACTCTGACACTCAGAACTAAACTTAAATAATTATTCTAATCCATAAATTGGGTAGGTTATCTAAGATATTTACGTTTAATCCTAACCTAACTTAACACTTCACTTTCTGCCTCCTCCAATCCTCCAAAACACCGGTGAAACTACCCTCGTCACTCCTTCACCAGACAAGGGATCTCTCAGTTGCATGGATATACAATACAGACAAAGAAAACACAGATAGAATGCAGTTATAGTAGGTACACCATATAGCATATAGGCATAGGTAATCAAATAGGCAAACCCAAGTAATGCACACTCAAACAACAGAGACAAATGCATATGATGTATTCTTGTCCTATGATTGATGAGTCTCATCTGTCAGTTATATAGCTAAACCCGATATGTCTGGTAGCTAACCCTGGACAGTCCCTTCGTGCGCGCATCCCTAAGAGTCTATGCATATAATTCTCAATCATTCAATTTTCATCTTAATAGAAGAATTTTCGGGGAGTTAAAGTATCTGGCCACATCTTGCAACTTAGGGTCAACAGAGTATCGAGTCTCAACCTGGAGTGAGTGGTGGCTAGCCACTCCATCTACCTAGGAAAATTCGTATCTCAGACAACAGAAGTGCAACAAGCCATATAATCATTCAAATTCAATTAATCATTATCATTACGGCCATCATTCATCACATATTCATCATTTCTGCACTTCTCAAATATAAATCATTACTTCAAATATCTTTCTTCATTGCCAAGTTAACTCCTTCTCTAAGTTTACCCCTCTTCCTATGATTAGGGACTAGGTACAGGAGCTTAGAAGGTAAATATAGAGGTTTAGAAGTTAGAAAATATGTTTAGTTGATAAAAATATAGCTTTTTTCAAAATAGAGGTTCTGCGTACACAGAGATGTAATTCGTCCATCTCACGTACACGATTCTTGTCCGCGTACGTGAGCCCCTTGAATAGGGAAGCCTTCCCGCGTTGCGTGGTACTCTCCGCGTACCTGAGCCTGTAAATCCTCCCATTCTTCGTATGTATGTACACTCCTGCATATGCAGGATGTCTAGACAGATCCCAGGGTCTGCATTGGGTGTGTGTGTTTGCATACGCATGCCCATCAAAAACGGTAAAAAGCTGTCAATTTATGCAGAAATCACTTTTACACGCCAAACTTCCGACGCACATAAACTTTTAGTTAAAAGCCATTTTTGGTTCGTTCTTCAAACGGCATAAACTTCACAGATCCAATTTTTATTTGAAATAAGTTTGACAAAATTTGAGGATCCGAAAGCCAAGTTATGACCCGCCAAAGTTGGTCAAAAATCAAGTTTTTACCAAAATCACCACACCTCTATTTTTACCAACAACCTCAATCTAACCCAATGTTTTACTCCCCAAAATAACATTGAACATGTTCAACATAGTTTCATGTTCATTCGATACCTTTCACAACCTATCAATTCTTAATTTTAGCAATTCTATCCCAACTATCCTCAATCAAAACCATACAACTCATCAACACATTAACATTTACATCTAAAAATCATCATTCTCATCAATCATCATCAAAGGCTCATGAGAACTCAACATTTTTACCAAATATCACTAAACCTTATCAAGTTCACATAATTCAACCTATCCTATGGTTATCTAGCCTAAGTTTTCACGTTACATTATATATTATCTACGAGAAACCAAAATCATACCTTGTCCAATTTTTTCCTAATCCCAGAATGCCATAAATATCACCATTCCACCAATTTTCCAAGCACCAAATGGTCGCCAAACAGAAACCTGGCCTCCAAGATCCAAATTTAAGCTCCCAACACCACCAATTTGCCTCCAAAACTCATAACTCAATCTAATACCATATAAATATTACTAAATCAACATAGGATTTGCTATACCAATAATTTCACAAGAGTAAGAGGTTTTTCACCTTACCAACGGAACCTTGGGATAAGACCCAGCTGTAAATCATGTTGCTTGTATGCGAAGTTTGTATTCGTAGGTTTTGATGAATGACAAACCAACAAACGACATGAAAAGACAAACCAACAAACAACTTGAATGAACAAGCATGAAGAGTTGAAAGCAACACAACAACAACAAGAAACTCAAGTCCACAACATTTGAAGACAAGTATAGTGTCTTAGGACTTAGGTAACTTCTTGTTAAGAACCAATTGCTAAATCTCTCAACACACACTCACAAAATATTTTGATGCACATCTTGCAATTCGATGCTAGCCAAATGATTTAAAAACTTGTTTTTCAAAGGTACAAAAGCATAGGAATTGACTCCAACAAGGTTGAGATCAATCCTAAGCATTTTGAAGTGATTTTAAGCCATTCTTTAAGGTTTGCATCGATGCACACTCATCTTGCATCGATGCAAAGCATGCAACGACTTGTTGCATCGATGCAAAGATGTTTGCATCGATGCAACCTAGCTGAAAATTCAAATTTCAGCGTCAAAGACACATTTGCATCGATGCAAAGTGTTATG
>NC_029772.3:57728325-57730948 GCF_000817695.3 Arachis duranensis | reverse complement strand
ATACCGTGAGGTGTTAGAAACTAAGGACTCGGATTGTAAAAGGTTTTGTGTGAGCACCTTGAAGCTTGGCAATAGTGGAACTTCTCAATTGCGATTGAGAAAGAAAGTGGACGTAGGACAAGGATTGTGCCGAACCACTCTAAATAGCGTTTGCATCTCTCCAAACTCATCTTTTCAATATTATTGTCTTTTACCGTTAAAGCAAATAAATTGTGATCGTGAAGTAGCTTCGTAAGTACTTAAGGAGTGGCTTAAGTCCGATTGGTGAAAAGCTTGATCAATTTATTTGAGTTGGTGTCTATTGGAAAGTAAAAGCTCCTTATAAATGCTTAGCAATTGAGTTAATCTCTTGGAAAAATACTAGTACAATAACACTTTTTGTATATTGTCTTTAACTTTCGCAAAAAGATTCATTGTTGTTGCAATACTCAATTCACCCTCCTCTTGAGTAATTGTGCATAGGTTCTTCAAGTGGTATCAGAGCTTAACCCTTTGAAAGACTTAACCGTTTAAGGGAAAAGATCATGGCAAGCACATGCTTTAACAACAACAACACTAGCGAAGGTAACTCAACCGCTAGACCTCCTCTTTTTAGCGGAACAAATTACTCTTATTGGAAAAATAAGATGAGAATTTGGATCCGTTCTCAAGATGTGAGAATTTGGAAAGTGATTGAGAATGGAAATCACATTCCAATAAAGACAACAAGCGCTAAAGAAGGAGAAGTCTCCGTCTCAAAGCAAGTACCGAAAGGAGAAGATGAATATAGTGACGATGATTGGAAGAAAGTGGCAATGAATGATAAAGCCATCAACTTCATTCATTGTGCACTTAACGAGCATGATTATATGAAGATCTCTACATGTGAAACCGCTAAAGAGATTTGGGATAAACTCCAAATCACTTACGAAGGAACCGACCACGTTAAAGAATCAAAGGTATTCATGTTGGTTCATGAATGGGAAAATTTCAAAATGAAAGATGAAGAGAGCATTGAAGAAGCCCTTGAAAGACTCTCCAAGATCTTCAACAATCTAAGCATGCTTGGCACAAAATACAATGATAAACAAATTGTGACCAAGGTGCTTACAAGCCTTACACCAAAATGGAACTCCAAAGTGAACGCCATTGTGGAAGGAAGGCTCTATGATCAACTTACATTTGATCAACTACGAGGTAATCTTCTCACCTATGAAATGACTATGCTAAATAGACAAAAAGGTGAAGAAAGCAAGAAGAAAAGTCTCGCCCTTAAAACAACATCACTGCAAGAAGAGAGTGATAATAATGAAGAAGAAGGAGATGAAGAATTTGCACTCTTATTAAAAAGATTCAATAAGTTTGCAATGAAGAAAAACTTCAAGAGCAAAACAAAGGTACCAAAATGCTATGAGTGTGAAGAAGTTGGACACATCAAACCCAATTGTCCAAAACTTCAAAAGGAGGACAAAAACAAGAAAGTTAAGAAGAAGGAGAAAGCATACATATCATGGGAGAACGAGGATGAATCCGACTCCGATGACGACGAGGTTGCAAATCTTTGCTTAATGGCAAGCGAAGAAAAGGTTAGTGATGACAACCCCACTTCTTTTAATTTACAAGATGAATATGATGCCTTACTTGAAGTGTACACAAAACTTACCCAAGATTATTCTCTCCTAAAGAAAAAGAATATGGAACTTTTAAAACAAAATGAGATGTTGAAAAACAAGAATATCAATCTTGGAAAAGATAAGTATAGCACAAGTAGTGATCCATACAAATATTGCAAAATGCATGAAAATGAAATTACAAATCTTAAGAACACTTTAGCTAAGTTCAATGAATCTTCAAAGAACTTAGATAAAATGTTGAAAAACCAAAAGCATGTTCATAATAAGGAAGGTTTAGGTTTTGAAAAAGGAAAATTTAAAAATGCTAAAACTCCTATTAGGCAACCACAAGCCCAAAAGGCAAGCATGCCTAAAAGGAATGAAGCCTTTAAACATCCCCCTCAACATGCTTCATTTAGAAATTATAATCACAATGCATATAGATCAAAAGATGTTACATTTAGGAAACAACCTAGGCAACCATTTAGAAACATGCATAGGATGCATAATCCAAATGTCATATGTCATTATTGTAATAAAGTAGGTCATATAGCACCCGTATGCTTTACTAGAATTAAAAATATAAACTTTCGTAGTCAAGATACAAGATGGGCACCTTATGGGCATTATGCTCATACTAACCATCAAGGACCCAAATTCACTTGGATACCTAAATCCCAATTTTAATTGTTTTGTAGGTACGTGTTGGAGCTAAGGATACAAATTGGTATGTTGATAGTGCATGCTCCAAACACATGACCGGCGATAAATCAAAGTTCACCGCAATAGAGCCTACAAACGAAGGAAACGTGATCTATGGAGACAACAACACCGGCAAAGTAATCAGCGTTGGAAAAGTTGGTAAAAATACTTCTACCTCCATAGATAATGCTATACTTGTCAAAGGTCTCAAACATAATCTCATTAGTGTTAGCCAACTTTGTGACAAAGGAAACTTAGTCACCTTTGATTCAAAATGTTGTTTGATAAAAAGGCAAGACACTAATGAAATTGTGCTAATTGGGCACCGT